>NW_006239254.1:482549-489535 GCF_000226075.1 Solanum tuberosum | reverse complement strand
CGGTGTTGTATCCGCTTAGCAAAGTCTAAGTTATCTAGGGGTGATAGCTTAGTGGGCAGTGTTGTATCTGCTCTGGCTCATCTAAGTAATAGTAGATATTGCTTAGTGTGGAGATTAGTAGGCTAATCTCATTTTATAAACTGACTTTTACTTTTTCTTGGAGAAGATTAGTGGAAGCAGTTTGAAAAGTCCTGGCAGGCCAGGTCGTGGTTTCATCCCTTGAGCAAGGAGGTTTCCACGTAAAGTTGTTGTGCAATCTTTACTTTCAGCACTTTGTTTATTTTCTGTTATTGTAACTATGCTAAGGACCAGGTCCCATCTAAACTAGTGGACGCATACATTTCAACAAGTGGTATCAGAGCTTGTCTTTTTAAATTAGTTAACACCAAGAAACGAAAAAATCTAGAAGGAATGACTGCTCCACCCAATATGGAAGATGGTCAGTCTTCCACCAGGCCGCCGCGTTTTAATAAACAATACTATGGCTAGTGGAAGAATTGAATGCACGACTACATCAACGTTGAGGACTCTGAGTTGTGGGACATTATTCTTGATGGACCATATATTTCTACAAAAGAGGTGAATGATGGGGAGCTTACCACTACTATTGTCAAAACCAGAAAAGACTACAATGAGGCAGATAGTAAAGAGATTGAAAAGAACTACAAAGAAAAGAAGATTCTGGCGTGTGGAATTGGAGCAGACGAATACCACAGATATTTTGCCTGTGAATCAGCCAAAGAGATATGTGACTGTCTCCAAACAGCCCATGAGGGAACACAACGAGTAAAAGAGTCTAAGGTCGATATTCTTACGACTCAATACGAGAATTTTTGTATGAAGAAAGGTGAAACTATCTTTGAAATGAACTCAAGATTCACCTCCATTACCAACGAGCATAGATGTCTGGGTGAGCCTATTCCTGTCAGCAAGCAAATTCGCAAGATCCTCAAAGTGCTTCCTAAATCTTGGGAAAGCAAGGTGGATGCCAAATAGAAGCCAAAGATCTAATGACTTTTCCCATGGATGAACTGATTGGGAATCTTCAGACCTACGAGATGAACAAGAAACAAGGGACGACTGTGAAGGAAGGAAAGAAGGAAAAGTCCATTCCTTTGAAAACGTCTAAAGGTGAGGTGACTGAGGAGGAGGATCAGATGGCGTATGTCACTAGAAGATTTCATAAGATCATCATGAAGCATGGAGGCTTCCTAAAGAAAACCTTTGCTAGCAGAACTGCTACTGCAAATGATCTCTGCCATAAATGTGGCAAGCCTGGTTACTTCATAAGGGACTTCCCCAGTCAAAAGCAGGAAACTCATGACACCAGACCGCGCAAGAGGGACTTGGTCCCAGACCATGCTCAAATGAAGGCCCATGCTGATAAGTTGGTGAGAAAAGCATTTCCTGTATGGGGAGATTATTCAAGTGAGTCAGAAGAAGATGCAGAAAGTTATGAAATGTTTCAATGATGGCTATTGAAGATTATGAAAATGTCTTTAACTCCATTTTCTCTTTAATGGGTAAATCCGATGATAAAGAAGATCAAAATGAGGTAACTCTTCTCGATCTTATAGATGATTTAGACTCTCTTCCCATTAAAAATTTGAGAAAACTTGCTCTATTAATTGACTCAGTTGATGAACTGACCTCTGAAAATTTGATGATAAGTGAAAAGTTGAGTCTGTGCGAAGATGAAAACTCAGTTCTTAATGCTCAAATATCTGAACTGAGTATCATGATAGGTATCCTCGAGACTGCTAGTCTGGAACTTAGTGAGGGACCTGGTACCTCAGTTGGTGGAAAGAGAAAGCTTAGCATTCTTGAGGAAGAACTGGAAGAAAAGCTTAAAATCCTTGAGTCCAAGTTAATTGCAAACAAATTCTCAACTGAGAAAGGATATGAGTAAGGTCAAGGAGGAGTTAAGCCACTCTCTAAAATGGACTGACTCCTCTAAGATACTCTCTAATCTGTCTAATCAGAGTTTCAATGGAAAGAAAGGGTTGGGACTCAGACCAATAGAACCCCCATATAATCCTCATAACAAATATGTGTCTGTATCTGACAACCTTTTGTGCACTCACTGTGGTCGAAATGGTCATTTGAAAGAGAAATGTGAGAGTCTAAGAAAAGCTAAAGAAAGGGATGTGAAGTTTTTTAGATCTGAAAATGATGTTAAAAAGGGACACAAGGGACCTAGTCCTGGTTACCATTTTAGCAAGAACACTTTACCTCCATGGACAGGAAGGTTTCTCATTAAACCTTTTGATAGTTTTTGGGAACTCCGTTTGAAGTGGGTTCCTAAGTCTAATAAGTGTTTGTTATGCAGAAGAGAGGGTGCAGTCAATGCTAGTACATGGATAGTGGATGCTCAAAGCAGATGACTGGAAATACTCTAAATTTCCTCTCTTTGGAAGCACACCAAGGTGATGGTGTGTCATTTGGCGGTGGAAAGAAAGGTTTTATTCTTGGTATTGGCAAGATAGGAAGAAATCCAGATCATTCCATAGACAGTGTACACTATGTGGATGGTCTGAAGTTTAATCTCTTAAGTGTGTCTCAAATCTACCACAAGGGAAATGAAATCAAGTTAATGTCTGAATGGTGTGTGGTTACAAACTGTGCAGCTAAGAAAATTGTAAAGTTCGCAAAAAGAGTCAAGAGTATGCATGTTGTTATCTTGATTCTATTGAAGGAGACAACTTGTCATGTCTGAGTGCTCAAACTGATGATGCAAATCTTTGGCATAAACAACTGGGTCATGTAAGTACCTCATTACTTAACAAGCTTGTTGTAGGGGACCTGGTCCGCGGACTACCAAAGCTGAAGTTCTCAAATGACAAAGTATGTAACATCTGTGCAAAAGGCAAATAAACAAGATCTTTTTTCAAGGCAAAGAAGGGTGTGAGCACTACCAAACCTTTGGAACTTCTCCATATGGATCTGTGTGGACCTGTCAGAATTCAAAGCAGATAAGGTAAAAAAATGTATTCTGGTGATTATTGATGATTTCTCCAGGTACACCTAGAATATGTTTCTAGGGTAAAAGGATGAGACTACTGGAATTCTGATTAGTTTTGCCAAAACTATCCAACTAAAGGTGAATTGCAAAATTGCTAGAACTATGCTGATTAATTCAGGGCTTGCAATGAATATCTGGGCTGAAGCAGTCAATACAACATGATATGTGACTAACATGTGTCTTGTCAGATCGTTGATCAAGAAAACTCCTTTTGAATTGTCGAATGGTAGAAAACCCTCAATTGCCCATCTTAAGCCATTTGGGTGCAAATGCTTTGTACTGAATAATGGAAAGGATGACTTGGGTAAGTTTGATGCCAGGAGTGATGAATGTGTGTTCGTAGGATACTCTTCCACCAGCAAGGCCTACAGAGTATCTAACAAAAGAACTTATGTGTCGAAGAGAGCATTTATGTGACATTCGATGAATCTGAGAAAATTGATGATCAAAAGGGAGACCATGAGATGGAGGAGCTGATTAAGGAAAGGGAAGACAAGGATATCCTAAACCCTCGAAACAGACAGGCTGCAAAGGAAATTGATGCATATCTCACAGGAGCACCTGGTCCCTCTGATACTACCTAGAAGGTTCCATCTCAAAATCATGAAGATGATGATGCTGAATCTGATGCTGAAATCGAAGAAGAGTCAATCATAAAGTCCGGATGAAAACATCAATCCTCATATCCATTAGATAATCTCATCTCTCCACTTGACTCTGGAATTCAAACTAGATTTAGGACAAGAAATCTAGTTGCATATTCAGCCTTTATGTCATCCATTGAACCAAAGAACATCAAGAAAGCTCTACAGGATATAAATTGGGTAACATCAATACAAGAAAAACTCCTTCAGTTTGAGAGGATCAAAGTGTGGCACCTGGTCCCTCGACCTATCAACAGAACAATTATTGGAACAAGATGGGTCTTCAAAAACAAACTTGATGAGCATGGTATCATTACTAGAAATAAATCAAGACTTGTGGCACAGGGTTACAACCAAGAAGAGGGAATTGATTATGATGAGACATTTGCTTCTGTAGCCAGAATGGAAGCCATCAGAATCTTGATAGCATTTGCCGCTCACATGGAATTCAAATTGATTCAAATGGATGTCAAGAGTGCTTTCTTGAATGGGAACCTGAAGAAAGAAGTATATGTGAAGCAGCCTCCAGGCTTTGAAGATACAACTCTGCCCAATCATGTGCTGAAATTAGATAAGGCTTTGTATGGGTTAAAACATGCCCCCAGAGCTTGGTATGAACGCCTGTCAAAGTTTCTTCTCACCAATGGGTTCAAGAGAGGTAAAATTGAAAATACCCTGTTCTTAAAATCCAGGGGTAAGGAATTGTTAATTGTGCAGGTATATGTGGATGATATCATTTTTGGAGCCACTACAGATCTACTTTTCAAGGAATTCACTAATCTGATGAGCAGTGAGTTTGAAATGAGCATGATGGGAGAACTTTCTTTCTTCCTAGGCTTGCAGATCAAACAAACCTCCCAAGGCATTTCAATATGCCAAGAGAAGTATATCAAAGAGTTGCTCAAGAAATTTAATTTTCTTGAGGCAAAAGTGTTGGATACTCCTATGAGCACAAGTGTGAAACTTGATAGAGATGAAAATGACCCTCACAGCAAGCAGGCCAGACATATTGTTCAGTGTAGGAATGTGTGCAAATTTCAAGCAGCACCAAATGAGTCTCGCCTGAAGGCAGTCAAACGTATCCTGAGATACTTGAAGGGAAATCAGGACATGGTCCTCTTCTACCTAACAGGTGACTCGCTTGATCTAATTGATTTTGCAGATGTTGACTATGCAGGCTTTCTTGTAGATCGAAAGAGTACATCAGGCATGACACATTTTCTTGGATCATCACTGATTTCCTAAGGGACAATATTAAGAAGCAAAATATGGTGATGAAGTTCTGTAAGACTGAAGACCAGCTGACTGATATCTTTACAAAGTCATTGAGTAAAGAATGTTTCATTAAAAACAGGATGAGGCTGGGGATGCACAAGATTACCTGATTCCTTGACAAGTTTGCACAAAAATCTTTTATTTTGATTATGTTACGGAGGGCAGGTATCTATACTTGTTTTAATGCTTGTCACTTAAGAATTCACTTATGGTACCTTAATGTAGGTATACACTCATGGTGTGTTTAGCTGAAGGAAAGATCTAACCACACAGGCAGGGTCACAAACTGAAAAGGGGACCTGGTCCTCATGAGGTTAGTATCACTTATGCTACATTGTCTGTCTGTCAACATCACTGCCACGTGTCCCTCGCCCATTCATCGCGTCAGTTTCAGATGTCTTTTCGCTTTTAAACCAAAGGTAGCTACTTTAGGGACCCGATGTCTTTTTGGTTTTATATACTACTTCCCTTAGTGAATTAAATTACAAAATCTCTTCAAACAATTCTTGTTGAAATCCACTAATCCCCTCTTCAAAGCTTTTCTTTCTTTCTCTTGAAATGCCTAACTATAATTCTTCTTCAAAGATCCCTATCTCCCAAGAAGTTGAAAACCCTAGTTCATTTAACTTCTCATTTCCTACTCCAGAAGGCTGCAAAGAAATCTCACGTGAAAAAGGAGAAAGTTAGAAAACATGTGGTTGAAAAATTTAAATCGTAGAGGGACCAGGTCCTAGGATTCAAGAACCCATAGGTGATGATGAGGATATGTCAAGGGAAGATCGCATAGCGAAGATGGAAAATCAAAAGGTGTTGAACGGAAGAGTCTTTGATCCATAAATACTCACTTCTTTAGGTATGTCAAACCTTTCTGATGTTGTTTCCTTGCAAGAGTGGAGTCATTTGTTCGAACCACCTGCTCCATATCTTCATGAACCTGAAGTGCAGGAATTTTATTATAAGATGGAATTGTTAGAGGATGGGGGGTCAAGACTACTGTTCAGGATATTGAAATTCTTTTAGATGTGGAGACACTTGGTATCATTCTGGGTGTGCCAGTAAAGGGGGTGAGTTCCTTTGAAGGGTGTAAACCCTCTAGTGAGTTCTCTGCAAGGGCCACCAAGCGTGGAGATATCAAATGTGTTGGGATTCCATACGGGTATTTGTTGAACTATGTGTTTAACCACTTTGAGGTACCGATGGGACAATGAGTACCTGGTACCATCAAACAGATGTTCACTGCAGTCACCCTACTAGAGTGTGAGTGTGTGGAAGGAAAGACAAAGGGAAGGTCAATGGTGGCAGATGTCCTGGAACAACAAGTATCTCTCAAACGTGAAGTGACTAATCTCACTGCAATTCTGAATGATAAAGAGGTGGAAATTCTAACGCTGAAGGCAAAATTGCAGAAATCTGTCTCAAGAGGACCCTCTAGGGTAGATGCACAGGAAATGCAGAGGTTGAGGGACGAAAATGCTATGCTGCTGAAGACAAATGCCTCACTCAGTGAGGAAGTCAAGTCCCTAAACAAGCAACTGATACAGGCTCATGATAGTGCTAATGAGCGCATGATGATGTTAATGCGCACCTTCAATCACCCTCTACCTCCGTCCTAAAAGTGTCTTGTTTCCCTAGTTTCCCTCTTTGTTCTTCAATCCTGATTAAAACTCTTGTGGCTTTGTGTTGTTTTGACTTACTACAGTGGTCAGTATTTGTGATCTAATGTTATTTATGTTTCTGCCCTGTTCATGTGTGGTTTAATATTTTCTTTATGCTTACATACACATGTTCTCACTGGGCATGTTGTTGTTGTTGTTGTTGTTACATACACATGTTCTGTGTGGCCCAAGGCCCTGAATTCTTTATTGCCTTGCATTTAACTTTTATATGTTTACTGCTTCACCATTTCACTGATGTCAAAAGGGGGAAGTTTGTTGTAAAGGTCGGCTGTGGAATTAGGGGCATTGAACTAAGTGGGAACATACTAAGGGGGAACATTGTTGCACTGAACAAAGATGGAATTTGTTGTGTATTTGAATGAATGTCTT
>NW_006239254.1:471604-482026 GCF_000226075.1 Solanum tuberosum | reverse complement strand
CTGCAGAGTACTCCACCAATCAGAAGCGACAAGGTTGCCTGTTCATTGGATAATAACTTTTCATGTCTAAATATATCCAAGTAAAAACAACAAATTATTCATTCATTCAAAGAGAGAGATATTTCAAGCTTCAAAACAGCAGGGACCTGATCGATTGCTTCAAGTGCTTCCTGTACCAGCTGTTACTTTGTTTGCTTGTAATAGTGCTTATATTGTAGGATTCATTTCACTTGTGAAAGAAACGTTTCAAACTTATGTGAATCATTGTAAGAACTAGGTTAAGGGTAACTTAGCTTCTTACTCTAAAGTCTATATTAATCGGTTAGGATTAGTATAGTGGGCAGTGTTGTATCTGCTTAGTCAAAGTCTAAATCATCTAGGAGCTAGTTGATTTAGTGGGCTGTGTGGTATCCGCTTAGCAAAGTCTAAGTTATCTAGGGGTGATAGCTTAGTGGGCAGTGTTGTATCTGCTCTGGCTCATCTAAGTAATAGGAGGTGTTGCTTAGTGTGGAGATTAGTAGGCTAATCTCATTTTATAAACCGACTTTTACTTTTTCTTGGAGAAGATTAGTGGAAGCAGTTTGAAAAGTCCTGGCAGGCCAGGTCGTGGTTTCACTCCCTTGAGCAAGGAGGTTTCCACGTAAAGTTGTTGTGCAATCTTTACTTTCAGCACTTTGTTTATTTTCTATTATTGTAACTATGCTGAGGAACATGTCCCATCTAGACTAGTGGATGCATACATTCCAACAAGTTTCTGTCTAGATTTTTTTTTAGAAGTGAATATTCTCTCATGATTTAATTGAGTCAAATGACTGATGGTTTGATTATTTTTATATGGATTATTCATCATGTGATGCATCTTTTTGTCATCGTTTGGTCATGTCTCGAGTCTTTTGTTGCCTTGCTAGGATGTTAATGTACTGTACTTGTTTGCTCTCGATTAGCCTCTGTTAAGTTTCTCTGTTTGTAGCTAATTTTAGCTTATTTTCAAGTTGTTCAAAATCTCATTTGTTTCATTTAGTTTACAATGTTTATTTAGCATAGAATATATGTTCCATGATTTGCAGAATGGGTCATCTTCTAAATTGTATGTTCTGTTTCTTTTCTTTAAATATTTGGTGCACAAAGTATTGTTTGGCAATGATTCATGACTTAATATGATTTTAACCTTTGGTCGGTGTTTGTAGAAGTTTTACTTATTGCTAATATGTGTTGATATAATTCGGGGCTATTGATTTCTACGAATGCTAATTTTTGTTCTCATTTTGCTACATGTGAACTCGTATGGAGTCCAAGTTGGATCCAAATCCATTGAGTCAGCCCCCATTGCAAATCGTGAAGCAGGTGTACAGGTTGAAAACAATAAGTAAGGGATGGAGATTGAATTTTCAGGTTTCGGGAAGCTTGAAAATAGGTTGTATACACGTTGTATACATCTGTATACACAGGTATACGGGGTAAAATGTCAAAATACAGGAATACAGGGCTGAAACTAGAAATGCAGGTTTCAAAGGCCCTGAAAATGGGTCGTATAACAGTCATATACAGGTTTCGGACATTGGTATATAGTAGATACAGTGGTATACACCAAATGTATACACAGATTTTCCAGAATGAAAAATGGGCCAAAGCCCCAAATGAAATTACAGCATGTCCTAGCAGAAAAATTGGTCCAAAAGACCCCAAAAATGGGCCAAGCCCATTTATGACAGAATTGTAGATTTAGGACAGGTTGGGCATAGGCCCAAGAATTTGATTTTATTTCCTCTCTTATCTTCATTTGCTTATTATATTCTAACCTTTTTATTTAAGTTGGTTTAATTTTAATTAAATTTCCAAAGAGATAGTCTTCCTTCTTTTTGTGCTTAAGTGAAATAATTGAGTATTTTGTTTACTTACTTATTAGTTGTTTGTTAATATAAGAGTTATTATCCTTAAAATCCCTTTAGATTTATTTCCTTCTAAATAAAAATGAGTTTTTCTTACTTGGTTAATTTTTTTCCAAATTAGTCAAATCGTTGGTCAACCGCATGTTAGCGGACATTCCGAGGGCCTAACACCTTCTCGGAATGTTAGCGGACATTTGGATTTCAAATGATTTTATTTTGTTTAAATCTTTTGAAAATTTAATAAGTTTTCTTAATTTCTTTAAAAAATTAAGTGGCGACTCTCTTTTGAAAATTGATTTTTCTTCAAAACACAAGTTAAATTAATTTTTTGAAAACCAAAGTCTTTTATTTCTAATTTTTATCAAAACACTGAATAGAGTGTATTATTAATAATTTTGTTATTATTTAGGTTTATATTTATTATACTGAGATTGTTTTTTGTTTTGTTTGGTTTAATGTATTAAAAATAACATGTATTGCATATTTTAATAAAAAATAATTTGTTTATAAAATATCTTCTTCAAATACAATAGAAAGGATGAGGAAAATATTATGAGGAACCATTATATCCTTATCCATATTTATACCTACATTAAAATTCTAATATTATAATCTTTGTATTAATTATACTAGATGGGCATGGCCCGAGTTAATATGGGCCCAACACTTCATCTTTTCAAGTAGTTGATGTTTTACATTGTTATTTGGTGATGAAAGATAGCATATATGCTAATATCATTGACACAAGCAGAAGACATACAAAAATGATAAAGTTGTGATTGATACATTTTCAAGTATTTATATTGGCAGAATCAAATGCACAAACCAAAGTAATTTGTATTGTTTCTATCTATCACATAGTTTGTATATTGTCTTTACAAAGTTTTTGGCTCAATCAATTTTTATTTCTTAAAATAATTAGCGACTGACTTTTCTTATTTTCTCCTTGCTCGTACATTTATTTGCTATACCACAAAGCACACTTCTACTACCTGCCATCTTGGAACAATTATGTGATATACGTATATTTCTCCTCTGCTAAAAATTAATTTACGGTAAATTTTAAATATGAAGAAATTTGATAAAATCAACAAAATTATCTATTGCTTTGACAAACCCTGTTATAATAAATCTTAAAATAAATATGATTTTTACATACTTCACGATGTTAATAGATATATGTGATTAAAATTTTGATATATACTCCAAATACAAATAGTAAATGTTATAATTACTTCATAGTATGTGTAGGAGTGCATCTCACCAACTTTCCATGAAGTCACCATTTTGAGAAGAAAAAAACTGAAAGTTCATTTAATTTTTTTAAAAAAAGATCATACAAGTGCATCTCAATATTTTAAGCTAAAACTAAAATTCATTTATCCGTATTTACATCATCAAATATTTTCAACGTCTTCATTTGAATGACTTAGAGCCCGTTTGGATTGGCTTAAAAAGTAGCTTTTAAGTCAATAATAAAAAGTCAAGCTGAAATGACTTATAAGTTAAAAAATAAAAAGTAGGGCGAGACCTACTTATGATTTTTGATTTATTTTAAGTAATTTTTGTCCTTACCAACCACTTCCTAACTTATTTTAAGTCAATTTTGACTTATTTTAAGTTATTTTTTTATATTTACCAAACACTTCCAAACATTAAAAACTGACTGAAATGTAGATTTGATCAAATTTTAAGTCAATTCAAACACCCTCTTAAAGACTAACGCCCACTCAATAAATAGCATATAAATTATATAAGTGATGATGTATTTCTGGTAAGGCTTGTTTACATAATTTTTAAGACATACTTAGGTGTATAAATCATGTGCAAGATTAGCTATCCAAAAGTAAGATCATCTTGACATTTAAAACAGAAAACTGCTTAATTGTCTTGGACATTTCATCAAACACTTTAGTAGTGTAAGAAGTTCTTCCTTCAGATTCCATAACAACACCAACAACACATAGATTCCATCAATAAAACATGAAGAGTAAAATCAAATATGAACAATGCTTATCACTAAACACTAAACTAAAATGAAAAAAATAGAAAGCTAAAGACAACTTCAGAGGTTATTCCGCGATGATTGAACTGTGTAAAATGATGGTCTCCAAGAAAAAATCAAGGCTAATTTGGAAATTTTCTTTCCTCAATTTTCAACTATGTCAGACGAATATATTCTAAAATTCCAAGGACCAGAGGATTTGAGAATGAAAAGAAAGAAAAACACTTTAAAGTACACATGTTTAAAGGAGAAGGACCGAAAAATCAATACAGACCATCAATCTAGGAGAAAAAGGGGTAAAATTGAGAATTTTCAATTTTGTACAACTAACAAAGCTTCTTGTACAACTCTAGAGTGCTGTGTTAGTACACCCACTCTCATTTTTAAATAAGAGTAATAATATAATATAATACCAAATAAAATGTACATAAATTGAAAAAATGTGCCAAATAAGACATAGTAGCACATATAGCTTATTAAGGTTATCTCCAACCCATCTTCATATTACTCTCTATTTTCCTTCTCCATGTATAGAGATGTGAATATATAGTAGTTCTCCAAATTTAGAAAACTACTATTCACCTCTCTATTTCACTTTTTAATTATTTAAATATTATTTCTATCATTTCATTAACTAAGTCTTTATTATTTTAATTATTTTCTAATATAATATAACATCTAAAAATATATTATTGACAAGTTACTACTTTCACCCGAATAATAATTTTTTTATTTCATTTTTAAAAAAAATATGTAAAATAAAATTATTTTAATATTATTTATACTATATAAGACTATTAATTAAGTCTTTAATATTTGTAATTATTTTCTAAGTAATATAACATCTAAAAACATATTATTGTTAAGTATATAACTTGCATCCCGAATTAACAATTTTTTTAATTTGATTTTTTAAATTTTTTTGTCAACTTTAAATATGTAATTTAAAATTATAATTATTTTTCACTAAGAAGAATGCACAAAATTTACATGATAATTCAAACAATCCACTTTTATGTTATAGTGATAAATTATTAAACTACACTATTTAATGAACTTGAAAAATACTTGATGCAATAGTTCAAAATTGAATATATATGGGAAGTAAATTAGTATACAAAATAATTAGATATAAGATGGAATTGTTAATTTAAACAATTTTTAGCTATACATTAAAAATATGCATTAATAGAGCATTTATGGGAGCAACTTAATAGTCTTCAAAGTTGAATATTTTACATTGATGCAATATTTATTATGTAATTGTATTTTATCAATGATTTCACTTTTATTTGAATTTTTCGTTAATATGTATTATATATAATATTTGTTGCAATTTATGTTATTTGGTAATGTAGAATAAAATATAATTTTATATTAAATGAAGAATTTGAAAAATAAAATTTTATATTACATGAAGATTATATAAATTATAGGGAGATTATTTGCAAAAACAAGAAATGGTTTATATTATGAAATAAGAAAATAAAAATGAAATAGAAATAATAATATAATATTGAAGACAAGAAAAAAGATTTTTTTTTTTTATAGAGAGTAAAATAGAGAATTAGATTAGAGTTGATTGTCTGAAAAGATAGAAAACTCTATATTTTTTCAGACAATCAACTCTATATTTAGACAATAAAATAGAATATAGGATTGGAGATGCCTAAACTGTAGATTCTTACGAATTAGATGCTTGATTTTACTTTAAAGTGATAAGGGTAGAAATTTCATTAGCCGTATGCTACTTTTTTTCTATTAGACTTTTTGTCCAAAAGCTCATCTAAATTTATTGTAATAAGGCACAAATATCGCCTTAAACTATATTTAAAATTTTAATTGCACATTTAATTTTATGAGGGACCTATTATTTTTAAAATTTAAGGGCTAATATGATCTTCGTAAAATTTAAGCGTGTCATTGAAATTTCGAATATAATTTGAGATGGTACTTATGTTTTATCCCAATTTTATTTAATCCTAACTTTGAATGACCTAAAAGTCATTCAACTCCTAAATTTGAAAAATACTTGCTTTTAATATAGAAAAAGTTACATAATAAAATAAATATGTGCTATATATTTACTATGGTACATCAATGCAGGGGCGGACCCACATGGAGGTCAAAGACTTCATCTGAACCTTTTCGTCGAAAAATTACACTATATATAAGGTCTATTTCTGATTTTATTATGAGTACATATATTAAAAATGAACCCCCTTAAAACAAACGAAAAGCATGACTTAGCGGCTAAGGGGTTCAATTTTGACTGAAATGATTCAGGTTCAATTCCTGCTTACAACATATTCCCACATGTTTTTTTGCTTTGAAAGACTGAATGAGCTCTGGTTTTGGGCTCAAATCCAATTCCATTTCATTGTATCTGATTTTGGGCTCAAATCCCAACTCAATGAAATGTCTCATTGTTTTTGGGTTCAATGTACAATTTTATTATTTTTGTTATAATTATTTTTCTCTCTATGCTATTTCTTTTTCTCAATTTATGTTTAAATTTATCAGACATATTTTTGATACTTTTGTCTTTTATTCTTCTTATTTATATTGCTTATTTTATTTCTACATAAGTCTCTTTCCATGTACTAACTCGATACTCTTTTAAAAAAAAAGATAAATTATTGTTAAATTTGAAATTGATTTACAAAAAAATATTATATAAAATAAATTAAATTAAAGTTAATCGAATGAAGAAATTTAAAAGTCGAATATTCTCTTAATAAAATCTAATTAATTGATTTTTCCCCTTAATTTTGTAGTATTTTTTTCAGTTCGATTTTAAAAAGATAAAAACTAAACTAAAATAAATAAAACTTATTTGATCTATTGATTATTTGTCTTTTTCACAAATGATTAACCAAGTAAATTGAATTAAATGAACTAAAAAATGGACGATGTCAACTATTTATCTTATGAATATGCATTATAATATTAGTAACTCAATTCTTACCCCCTTTTTAAAGAATCTTAGTGGTTGAATTTAATAATAGTTCAAAAATAGAGCAGAACACTGCAATATATAAGAGAAAAAAAGCACAATAAATATTTTTTTTAAAAAGCTCGATGAAATAGGGTAAAAGTAGAAAAAACTAAACGCGGCATGACAAGGTAAGATAAACTTATTGGATTCAGATTACTAGTTTCCTCCTATCTCGCTCAATTTTTCATTTTGTAATTTTCACATGTTTACTTTTTTATACTTCGAACCCCTTTCACAGAAATCCTAGATTCATCATTGCATCAATGTCACATTGTCAAGAGTTTAAATTTGTTCTGAATCTTTCTTGCGAAGAGAACAGATGAAAATGCGTTGCAGGGCTGGATATAGTCAAAATGATGAGGATGAGTTATCTAAAAAAATAATAAGTCTTATAAATTAGGACAAAATCTTATTTTTCAATTTAGGTACACATTTTCTTATTTGACAAAAACTCAGTGACACTATGTTGATTATTGTTGAATCATACTCTTTCAGTCTTTTTGCAAAAAAAATTACTCTTCCATATAAAAATATTCATTCCTTTTAAGGATGGTTTTGAAAGTCTTACTAATAATTTCTAGATTTCCTATCCAATCAAATTATAAAGTAGTGGGGTCATAATGATTGTATAAGTAGCTTTCATTTCTTGGCAAATATAATAGTCAAACAATAAAACCATTCGAATTTCTAAAACTAGCTTATAAATATACTACGTAGTACTAATCATCAATAATTAAAATTAGAAAGTTTTATGAACAATCAATAACCACAAAAATGGAAATAATACATATGAATTTGAGAAAAAAGGACAAAAATTAAAAGAAAAACTTACTAATTTGAGAGATTTTGATAGTAGACTGATTCTACAGAGAGAGAGAGAGAAGAGAAATACTGGTTTAGTGAAAAAATAATCTGTTAATTAAAGCTTTAAATGGAAAGCTTAAGCTATGGCGGTATTTAGAGAGAAACCAGCATCTTGTTTTGTTCACTAAACCACTTACCAGATATTTTACCCCCCCTACTCGCGCGAGTAATGAATAAATAGGCTCACTCGCTGACACCTGTCTTACAACTGCGTTAACGGACTAATAGTACGGGTTTAAGATTCACTGTATTTTCGGATTTGCCATTTAGGGACAGATGTTATTACAACAGCAGAGCGAGTATGCTAAGTTCCGTCCGTAATTGAGAAAGTGGGTTTTCAGAATATCCTCGGACTTTCAGAAGCGGTTTTTCATTGAAGAAGGTCGTTCAACAAATAGCTCACTGACACGTTTCGATCTGTCAATGGTTTTTCGCCAATTTTGTGGGGGACTTTATTTGTCATTTTTTAATTTTTTGTGACACTCTTTAGAGAAATTTTTATGATCTAAAATAAGTCATAATATAATCGTGGATAAAATAAGTATTTGTCAAATAAATTATTAATAGATATAAAAATATTTTATTCTTTTAAAGATTGACTAAAAAAGAACAAAATCATGTAACCTGGAATAGAGGAAATATTAACTAAACTAAAGTACTCCTCAGTTCCTATTTCCTTGTCAAACATTTTCTACTTAGATGTCATTTTTTACTTGTCATATTTGACAAATTAAGAAAGTAGAGTTTATTTTTTCCTATTATATACTGAATTATTAACATTGAGTTAATATTTTTGAAAAATATAGTAAGTAAGTAAATATATTTGGGATCCTATCAAGTAATAGTGGTAAAATAATAAATTCACTATACTAATCAATGTTTTCTTTAGGTATGTCAAGTCGAAATTTTACGAGAAAAAGGGGCAGAAGGAGTATAAGGAGACTTGACTTCTTAGGCCACTACTATTTATTTATTTTTTGCGCTTATGTCATTTTTAGAGTGATTTTGATTTTTGCATATAAGGATCTTTAATTTTATACGCAATACATTTTTATTTTTACATATAAGTGATTAAAAAAATTATTTTATAAATAATTAAGATATTCTATTTCCTCTAAATTATCCTTACTATTATTTCTTATTACCATATTAATTTATCTCCATGTTTATTAAATAAATGGAAAAATGCAAAAAATAAAAAGTAGTAATAATTAATAATATCTTAAATTTATAAAATAACAATTAAATCATTATTTACTGAGCACACATAAAGGAAGTGCCTTTTAATACTATATACTTTGCTGTAGTATGCCCAAACTTTATTGATACCCAAATCTTTGTAAAATTGACTAACCACTTAGTATCTTTTCTTGATTAGTAACTTCTTTAACCTTTTTCCTTCTCTCTTTTAGGAAAAAAAGAATCAAAGTAGAGAAGACAAAAATCCACTGTTACAATTCGGTCCCAACAAACATCACTTTCTCCCGTTTATATTATTTGTCTTTTAAGATTTTTGTACAGTTAATTATTATTATCTAAGAAATTTTAGGTTATTTATTAGAGTAATGATACTTTTTTTAGAGGGTAGTTATTAGTGCTTTCTTGATTTTCTACAACTTATTTTGGATCAAATTTGAAAGGGTAAAAATACATTTAGAATGACAACTTTTATATATATATATTGTAACTTGTTGAGGTGAACTCTGAATTAGCTAAAGTTGATAGGCATAAGTGAACCATGGAAATCTACCGTTGTTAACCGAACTTATTTCTTGGTCTTTTATATTACTTTCTCCTTCTTAAATTATCTGACGTAGATTTTATAAATAGTCATCTCAATTATGACAAGTGCATAAAGATTATATCTCAAGACATAAATAAAGGTTAGATATATAGTCAAAATTCATCATAACTAAGCTTTTCTTCAGAGACGTGTAAAAGAGAATATGACAGATAATTTGAGACGGAGTGAATAAGACTTGTACAAACTACATGTGGTCTTGTATTTATCTATCCAATAATGCTTAATAAATAATTAAGTTTTCAAATTCTGTTTAATTTTAGCCTTTATAATTATTATTTTAATTATTTTATTACAAGTCTGACGAAAAGTTGTTGGAATGAAGGAAAAGCCCAGACACGGAATTGACACGGATTGGAGTAAATATTTTAGTTATGGACGTGAGATATAGTCCTCCTTTATATATATATATACTAGATAATGTGGCCCGTGCCAATAATATAAATGGTATGTTTTAGGGCTAATAACCGAGTTTTTAAAGCGATTGTTTGCGTGGATAAAGGAATAAGTTTTTTTATCAGAAAGCTGTACTTTCTTTGACGCTATTTAAAGCATAATAAGACTACCCACATACAACATTTTTGAAATATTTTATGTTGTCAATTATCATGATTTATAGTATTTTTACGCAATTTTTAAATATAAAAAAAAATAAAAATAAGACAAATAAATTAAAATGGACCCAATATATGTTATTTTTGTTGTCTCAATTTATGTGACACAAATGAAATTTGGAGAGTCATCCAAATTTTCATATATTTTTTTTAAATGTTTGAAGTTATTAATTATTGTGATTTATAATATTTTTATATAACTTTCAAATAACCAACAATACTGGTCACTTTGTCATAATTTATGTGATATG
>NW_006239254.1:458776-470434 GCF_000226075.1 Solanum tuberosum | reverse complement strand
TCCAATAATATAAATTTTAAAGGTACAACCATAAAAGAAAAATGTACAACACTATCAAGCACATATCTTCCAACACTTGTCATGTGCTAAGTAGTAGATATTCCCACTTATTATATATAGTAATATATATATATATATATATAAAAAAAAAAAACCACATAAATATAAGGAAAAAATATCTAATACATAATTTATTTTATCATATTTTTAATTTTTTTTACAAAAAACCTATACCTTCTCTTATTTTTAGATACATCACTTTCAGTCGGATACATCACTATACGTGATGTATTGGGACATAATAAATTACTTTACATGATTTATCAGTCGGATACATCACTATACGCGATGTATTGGGACGTAATAACTTTACGTGATGTATCAGTTGGATAATCAATATACGCGATGTATCGGGACGTAATACATCAGTTTACATGATGTATCGATCGGATACATCACCTATGATGTACACAATGTATCGAGATTTTGAGCGATGTATCCAAAACCAAGACGCGATGTATCAGGATGTTAAGTGATGTATTTGAAATCAGAACGTGATGTATCAGGACGTTTTGAGATGTATCCGAATTCCACCAAATTTAAGGAATTTTTGTAATTAAAAAAAAAATACAGATAGGACCAGGATATAATTAGCTCTTAACACTATTTTTTTTTTTGTAAAATTCCCTAAAAATATCAAGATCTGTTGGCTTGTGCCATTTATAAGACTCACCAGAATTATCATGAAATTTTATCGACAGAGGCGGATTTAGGAGGGGGAAGAGTGTCACGTGACACTGCTTCGTCGGAAAAAATTGCTATATAGGTAGATACGGTTATGAAACAAAAGCAATCATAAAGGGTGTATATATATAAAATAAGTGACTACTTGAGCAATAGAAGCGTGTAGCTTAGTCTGTTTTCTGCTGAAATTATTTAGGCTAGGTTGTGTGTTCAATCCCACATTGCCTCTTTTTTTATGTGTTTTTTATTTTATTTTTTTAGAAAAAATTATAATAATATACATGAATTGTGTTTTTTTATTTTTAAAATATGGCTTATATTATTTTATTTATTTTCTCATTTTAAAAGTGACACCGCGAAAAATCTTACGCAGTTGTCGAATCTTAAAAATTGCAACAAATTTGCACTAGACATAAAAATGGATAAAAAGCAGCATAAACAATACCTTTAAAAACTGCACCAGACACGAAAATGAAAGAAATTGCACCTCTAAAAATAAGTTTATATTTTTTTCTGTTACAAAACTTGTTAAATTATTAACAACGCTCAAAATTGCTCAATTTCTGCAAACATAAAGGAAAGAAGTCGTTCAAAATATATTAAGAAATCATTTCGAGTCTAGTCCAAATATATGAGGTTAGTTTTGTCATTTCAAAAATCAACCGTAAAACACTGAAAAAAATGACAAAAAAGGTGCTTTATGTTTTGACTTTTGAGTGTTGGTTGAATTTAGTTTCTTTTAGTATGCACTAAAAAGTTTTGTTTCTTTGAATTTGAATTATCGTTAAATAACACTTTTAGTCTTTGTTAAGTGTTTACAGAACTACGTCTAACAGATTTAACGGAAATTATGAAAAAAAAAAAAATTAGCTGGAACTCACAATTAGAGGTACAATCTACTTTTGTCATAGTATTTTGGCGGAATGGTCTGATAGACCCTTCTACTTGTATGTGTTTGTATTCTGGACCATTCTACTTGATCATATGTCAATTGAACCCTTAAACTCAATGAAACTAATCATATAAAAGGTTTGAGAGTAAAAAGAAATGGAAGTTTGAGAGTATAAAGAAAAAAAAGAAATGGGGAGGGATGGAAAAGAAGAAAGAACTGGAAAAAAAAAAAATTCTAAATTTTGATCTTTTTATTCTATATTTAAAAAGAAAAAAAATTATTTTTATTCTAAAATGTGATCTTTCACGCTCCTTCTATGTGTGACATCACACATTTGTGCCAACTCAATAATTAAGTTGCCACATAAGCTTGGTCAACGGTTAGAAGAGTTTAAAACATAAAATTTCATTGAGTTTAAATGTTCAGTTGACAAATAGTCAAACAAAAAGGGTTCATAATACATTTGCATACTAGTAGAAGGGTCCATCAGACCATTTCCACTTTTATATATCACACTAAATAGATGTCATATGCATGGAGTACAACAAACTTTTATAAAATTTTGCTATTTTCAAAAAATAACTGTTGTAACTTTATGTGAGATGCTTTACACACGACACATATAAAAAGATAACAAATTCATCATTGCAAAGTCAAAATTGTGAAGAAACAACAACATTAGCAAAAACAACATTAAAAGATAGTTGGACTTTAAAGCATATCCCAGCTGCGAATAAGAACTATCTACTCATGAAGCACTGGAAAAGACAAGCTCGTAACGAGCCTTCTCTCAACCCGAGCATAACCCAAATATCCCCAATTTACTCCCCAGCTATTTTTTATCAAATAATACTCGATGCCGTTCTCAATTCCGAAACCAATAATTAACACTGCATGGCGCCCTCTGGATTGATTATTTTTACTTGCTTCAGAGTAAATTTCTTCTTTTGTTTGACCCATGTAAATATCCTATCAAAATAAATGAATTAAAAATTAAAAAACGTGGATTAAACAAGCATAAGAAACAATAACTTGATTAGGGGAAGCATAATTTACCTTTCCTTTATGCTTCTGAAAGTTCTTCGCCAACTTTACAGATCCACAAATGGGTTGCTTCTGGATTAGCTCTTCAATGCTTTTTTTATCCAAACCAAGATCATTAACCTTTTTATACGCTTTAATTTTGGTTTTTTCCTGCACCAATTAGAAGATATAACACAGACCAACATATGTATCTATTAAGATACATTTTTCTATTACTATTATATAGTAGTATATATCTTGCAAAATATATTGAACCAAAAAAGAGAACAATAAATCTAATATCATCTGGTTACCTCATTAGGTAGCTCAAGACATTCTCCCCTCTCAGCAAGATAAGGATATGGCTTATCAGGATAAACACCTTTTTCAATTGCATATTGAAAGTAATTATTGTAATGACTAGGGAAACATCCTGTCGCTTTATGGTATTGGATTTCTTTTGGCTCCTTGATTACAGTAAACAAGTCATCAATGACATGTTTTTTTGACAAAAATTTCTCCTTGTTGAACTTGATATGATATAAAGCGGAAATGGCTTCCGCTGCGACAAAAGCCCAACATGTCGCTTTTAAGAGCAAAAGAATGACACAAACACAAAAACTATAAGATCATGGACAAAATATGTTAATGGGAAATGCAAGTGTTAAGTTTATCAAACTTACGACAATCTCCCTGATCTTCCACAGAACTCAAACAACGCTTTCCCACCCAAGACCAATTACACTACATTAAAACCTGTACATTAGCAAATCTCACACCATCTCAAAGATTACATTACTACTAGGTTTATCAAGCTATACATTACCAAAGCATATAATGGTTTGTATCATGCATCATTGGCATGTCTCTAAAATAAAAAATGACATTTATATTTTTTATTTCCAAAATTTTGAGATTTTTCTTCTTCATTTTGTTTTTAAAAAAATTCCAATTACCTTACTGGATCATGATTTTCTTTAGAATAAAAAGACATCTACAACAAAAGAAAAAGACCACCTGGATCTAAATTTGTCCTACGCGGATGATACTATTCTATTCTGTTCTGGGGATAGAACATCAATAGTGAAGATGATGGTGGTATTAAGAGACTATGAGAGAATATCTGGTCAGATGGTAAATAAATCAAAGAGCTCATTTTATCTTCATGATAAAACACCACTGATAGTGGCAATAAGGATGAGAAGACTCACAGGGATAACGCAAGGAAATTTCCCTTTCACATACCTTGGGTGCCCAATTTACTATGGCAGGAAACTCAAAAGTTATTTTGAAGAGTTTATAAGAAAGATAGCAAGGAGGATTCTTTCATGACAAAATCGTTTATCAACTTTTGGAGGAAAATACACATTAGTATGTCATTATCTACAATCCATGCCGGTGTATTTACTCTCAGCAATGAACCCACCCAAGAATGTAATAGAACAGATCCATCAAATGTTTGCAAAGTTTTTTTGGGGAAGCACTGGGAGCCTGAAAAGAAAACATTGGGTAGCATGGGAAGACATGTGCATTCCCAAGAAGGAAGGAGGACTGGGATTCAGGTCCCTACATGCAGTAAATAATGCTTTATTTGCGAAACTATGGTGGAATTTTAGGACATCCACATCACTATGGAGCAATTACATGGGTAACAAGTATTGCAAAAAGCGACATCCCATAGTTTCAAGGAGTGTTGGCGCGACTCATGTTTGGAAAAAAATGGTAGCCATTAGGGAAGAAGTAGAACATGAGATTTGGTGGCAATTAAAAGCAGGCACATCTAGTTTCTGGTTTGATAATTTGACAAAACAAGGTACTTTGTTTTACACTGAGGGAGAATCTGCCAGGGATGAGGAAATTGAAGTGAAAGAATTCATTGAGGAAGGTTCATGGAAAAGAGAAAAGCTCAGAAACTATCTCTCAGAAGAGATGACAGAACACATAGTCATTAACGTATTACCTTGCACAAGTGAGATGAATGATAAAGCATGGTGGATGGGAAGCTCAGTTGGGAATTTCACAGTCAAATCTGCCTTTCACTTGGTAAGGCATAAAAGAGAGCAAATTGACTACTGCAGGAACATATGGATCAAAAAGCTTCCTTTAAAGATCTCTTTTTTTTTTTATGGAAAGTCTGGAAAAAAGGAATTGCCACTGATGATAATCTAAGAAGAATGCGAATGATATAGTCTCTAAACGCTACTGTTGTGAGAGAGGGGAAATGGAAACCATGCAACATCTATTACTAACAGCTCCCATAGCTCAAAGGCTATGGAAGCTATTTGCTACATGTGCACGTATCAACATAGAAGGACAACATTTGCACCAATTGATTCTCCAATGGTGGGAATTTGATGCTAATCCTAAGGTACAACACATAATGAAGGCAATACCCCACATAATCATGTGGGAATTGTGGAAAAGAAGGAACGCAAAGAGACATGACAAGGAAATTTCATTCAATAAAATGTACTCTCAATGTCTGCTGACAGTACATCAATTGATTAAAGCCAACTACCCATGGCTAAGAAATGTTCCTTATAATTGGAATGGAATGTTTGTTCTTCTTCAACAGTATAGACCTACTCTTTATTTCCATATAGTAAAGTGGTCGGTACCTGAGGAGGGATGGTTTAAATGTAACACGGATGGGGCAAGCAGAGGTAATCCAGGGGAAAGCTCCTATGGCTTCTGTATTAGAGATAACAAGGGAGATTTGGTTTACGCAGAAGCACAGAACATAGGCATCACCACAAACATGGAGGCAGAAACAACAGCAATTTGGAAAGCATTACAACATAGGTATCACACATATCATATTAGAGACAGATTCTTTAAGTCTTAAGAATATGATAAGGCGGAACTGGAAAGTACGTTGGACTCTAATAGAAAGAATAGAGGAGATACAAGACATTATGAATATACTAAATATTCAGTATGTGCATATATATAGAGAAGGAAATCAACTAGCGGACTGCATTACAAACATAGCCATCAATCATGAAGACAAGCAGCAGTATGCAAGTTTCTACGAACTACCAATCAAGGCAAAGAAAAATACTTAATATAGACAAGCAACAGATATCAGCAATCAGGATAAGAACAAGGAGAATCACTAATACAAGCAATCATCAACATGAGGGGTGAAGGAATGAATACAGTTTCACATAGCTATTACGTTTACAGAAATGGCAGGGGTAAATTAGCTACGCAAATACAAATTAACAGCCAACAAAGAATCATGCGTTCACCAGTACAAAGCGAGAATCATGAAACCGGATCTGCAAAGAAGCCTTGGTACACAGCTAGGAGAAAATTAGGAAGTTATGAGGGAGCAATCTGGGTATCCCAATTTTGGGTACAACTGCGAAGGAGACATGATCAGAAGAAGAGCAGAAGTTTAAAAAAGGGAGAAAAGAAGGGTGCTTACATGGAGCTAAGAAGGATGACGATACTCAGATCAGGCAGCCATGGGATATGGCTTGCGGCTGAAACATCAAAAAAGGGAGGAGGAAGAGAATAGATACCACTTTAGGAAATCCTCATTTCTAGGGGCTTTGTTTTTGTTGTCTGTAGATCGGTCACTTTTGGACCGATTACTGTATATTTTGCTTTATTTTTTGTGTTTTCCTAAATGGGCTGCATTTGAGTCCATAGACCTTTATGAATAAAATGGACCACGGTCCAAAATTTGATTAAAAAAAAAAGGCCCAAGACAAAATAATTAAAAATAAAAATAGAAAGGACAACTAAAAAACTAATCTAGAAAGGGAAAGTGAATCTTCCTCCAAGCTAAGAACGAAGATTATTACAAGCGTATAAATCTAAGTCTTACTTATTGCTATTTATGATATATTAGAAAATCTAAAACTTATCTTTTAGTTACATATCTCATTTTCAATTTAAAAACTCAAAAATTATTGTCATTAATTTATTCATCATTCATTATATATGCAATAAAATAACATAATTTCTTTATATAAAATTTGACACATACAAGATAACGTAACACCTCCTCTTTTTTTTCTTTCCTTTTGTTGCATTTGCTTCTTCATTTCTATAAGTATTTACAACTAAATGAATTACCAAAATGCCTCACAAGTAATATAGCAACAAAACCCACGTAGTAATAATAGCAATAAAATAACTTCATTTTTCCTAAAATTAATTGTGTTAATTCTTCTCATTAGTATTTTGAGAATAAATATCTCAAAAAGTCACTGGTGCCATATAATATAATGTTAGATAGGTCAATTCAGAATAACTTATCATTAGTATCAAAATAAATTATCTAATTCAGAATAACTTATCATTAGTATCGAAATAAATTATCCCTTTCCATAAGCTATAAGTGATATGATAATGTATATAGTCAAACTAGCAAGTTTTTATTTTGTATTTTTAAACGGAGGGAGTAAGAAAAATGAAAATGAAATATTCAAGAGTAAAAAGAGTTACTTTGCTGTCCTTGAAGAATTTATCTTTACACAGGTGGCGATCTTCAGGCAATGAAAAACTTGGCACAGTGACTTTTTCCACTGGCAACTTTCTGTAATCCGGTGGTAAGCTTGACATTCTGGAATCCGGCGGTGCCTGATAAATGAAAATGAATTAAACAGTAAAATAAGTTTTAATTATACATATATTTATTTTAAGGTCCGATCCAAGACCAACCCAATCAATTCCAACAATGAATAAGTGCATGAGGGCTTGGCCCTTTACACCAACCATCAATCCATTAGGATCATAACTTTATGACAACCAAGAACCCTAACACCATAGTAAATTACCACCATTACTTTGTCGACCAACAACTCTAACACCAGTGGCGTAGCCACATATAGCCTAGCGTGACAAATTGGACCTGAGTATTCATCGACTGAGTACCAAGTCCAAAAGGTCTTCATGTAACAACTCACAACATCACACTGAGAAACAATTCAACGTAGTCATGTAAGATGCTGTATAGCTCAGGTGGATCCATACTAGCTCTGTGAAACACCTCAACAATCTGCTCGAAATAATATATCATTTATATTGAAAATTATTCAAAATTTATGGGTCAAAAATTAGTTTTGATACATATATACAAAATCTTAAACACCTTTAACAAAATCTCCCACTTCACACAAATATCTAACTCTAGGTTCCAATAATTTTTTATTCAACAGAAAAACACACGAAAAAAACAAACCTAAACAATAATAGGTTCAAAGTTTAAATCTTTTAGTAAGTAAAGAAAGTTTTAAATGCAAACAGATCAAACCTGTCTCTTGTTTTATTGCACTATTTGTACTTCTTTTTGCATGTAGCTCTCTCTTAGCAAATGGTGAATGCTAAATTCTCAAAACAAATTTGTGGTGCATGTGATGTTTAAATAACGTAGTCTGTATGTAGAAGGCCCTACCACTCTACAACCCACGTTTCACCTTTTTTTTATTTATTTTATTATTATTATTATGGGTTTGTACGGATTTTTTAGTGACGTACTTGAAAATATGAGATGAAAAAAACAAGAAGGGAATATCACAAATGAAGAATATAACTTTTAGTACGAGATGAAAATCTTAGTATATTAGTTAAGTCATTAAAATTAAAATCTTAGTATATTTGGTATGGTATATGGTATACATTATAAATTTGTTTGATATTCGGTATGGTATTTGGTATTTAGAAATGACGTACCGAAATACCGAATACCATATCGAAGTATATAGTTACATAAATATATTATTATTATTATTATTAAAATACTAATAAATATGCAACCTAATATCTGTATAAACTAAATGTTTAGAAGTTGAAACTTTGACTACTCTATTTTGATTGAAATATATTTGAATTGTAATTGATTAACAAAAGGAGTTGTATGTACTTTACTTTGCATGTATATTTCTACATGTTAATGTGTTAGTATGATACAATTGAGACCCTTTTTTAATTGTTGAAGTCATAATACTCTATTATACGAGTATATATTAGTCGAAGTTGAACAAATTATGGTTACCGATTTACCATATTGTAGAATACCAAAACCGAACTTCAATATAACGAACCATATAAAATTAAATTGGTATGATAATGATATAATATTTTAAAAACCGAATACCAAAATTAGAATATCAAAACTTTCAAATATTGTACCATACCATACCATGCCCACCCCTACCTAAAAGTTTCCCCTCCGAAATTTTCGATGTATTTTCTACTTTTCTTTATTTCGAAAAAAAAAGTGTTTTCTGCAATTTTCACCAACAAAAAAAAATTGAGTTGGATAGAACACGTTTGACGGGTCAGCCATGATTAGCGGCGAATGCCAAAATTAATAATGTTCCCTTGGGCAACCTATAAATTTGAACATAATTGGGTATATTGTTATACACTTTTTCATAATTATTCATTTTTAAATACACTCTCTAGAATTATCCATTTTCCAGGAAGAATTTATATCTATATATCTATCATCTATATTTATATATATTTTTTAAACCTAAACTTAGAGCCTAGAGGTATGCTTCAAAGGCCAGTAAATTTGTTTATATTTTATCTCCTTTTTTGACAAGTTTTCCTTTTTTGGTTATTTTTATTTCATTTTATTTATTATTTATCCACTAAATTTCTGAGTATTAAAAATTTGACTCGTTACACTTAATTATCGTTTTATTATGCAAAACTTTTTGCTTTCTCACTTTCAGTTTTAAGGTTCGCATTGAATGGGGCAATAATTACTAAACGTGGCAAAGGCCACCATTTATAGCAAAACAAAAACAAACTTCACAAAAGCAAATTGAATGGGGTAATAACTAGAAAAGGACAAGCAAAACAAAAAGGAAAAACTAAGCAAATACTCCATAAAAACACAATAACTACAAATATATACTCATATGCATTCATACCCCCACTAAATAATTAAATTTTATATATATATTCCTCAACTAATTTCGTTTAACTAATGTTAAATCAATATCATATATTGTATTAATATTATTAAGATTAATAATTTCAATTTATTGATACTAAATCATTATACATATACTGTTTTTATATAACTAAGGTTTCTTGTTAGAAAGTACTCATTAGTCAATGTTTTAATAAATAACTCTAAGTTAATTTAATAAAATTTGGTAAGTTTTTTTTTTTTTTTTAAAGATAAAATAATAATAATCAAGAAGTGACCATAGTCACCTTGGAGCCCTTGCTAGTACGTTATGTGACACTGATAAAATTTAGAGGGTTAATCAAATTTTAATATAATTTTTTACATATTTAAGTTATTAATTATTGTAATTTGTAGTAATTTTTAAATAATACTATATGTTACTCCTTTTGTCCCAATTTATGTGGTATTGATAGAATTTCGAGAGTCGAGTCAAATTTGTTATGTGTTTTTCAAATATTTCAAGTTGTTAATTATTGTGATTTATAGTACTTTTTCACGTCATTTTTAAATAACAAATGTTACTCTTTGGAAATAAATTCCCATTTTTTAAAAAGGAAAAGGAAAAAAGGAAATCTTATTTGAAGAAGAAATTAAGTTTTGACTCATTTTTGCCAATGAATATTTGGAATATAATTTATGTTTTGAATATGTTTTTATCATAAACATGAAGTATAATATATATTTCATAATTTATTTTTTAAAAACCTATAAAAATAAATCCACTTTATTATCCTATCTAAAACAACAATGAAATCCGTTTATAAAATTATTAATGCATAACTCGATGAAGTAGTATAAATTTATAATCACAATTCACAACTATTTATATCACAATTGTTTGGGGAAAATATTATAAATCACAATTGTTTGAAACTTTTATGTTATTTTAAATGGGAAATTGAAAACAAAAAGAATAAAAGGAAAAACATTAGCATTTGTTGTTTTTAGGAGTTGAATTTGTCACGACCCAAACCGTCGTGATTGGCACCCACACAAACCCTCCAGTGGGAGAACCATTACTACAACCCAAACAAATAAATTTTATGAAAACCAAGGCAATTAAGTTACGGAAGCAAGTTAATTAACTAAACAAATGCAGAATTAAATACCTAGAACCTAAAAGTCATTGTACTAAAACTCTACTAACCACAAGTCTAAAAACAAGGGGTACAACCCTGAAACTAAACAACAACTTAACCAATAGTCTGAGTCCGAAAGAGTGGACTTAAATAAGAGAGATCCATGGAAGCCTGAAAGAACTGGCTCACCCTTGAATCCGGTCACGCTCATTAGTCACCTAACTGAAGTATATCAATAGCTACCAGAAGATGCCCTGTACTCAACAAAGAAAGAGCAAGTGCAGTATCAGTACACAACCACAATGTACTGGTAGGATCACGCGGCTATCCCAATAGGTGAAACATATGCAAGTAACCACAACATTATAAAACAGACATATACTAAACATATACAATATTAGTCCTCTTTTCAAGATCAATTTAGAGCAACATACAGTATTCTGATATCAATCATCATTAGATATGAACGTAACCATCACAAGTATACACACAACACAATTCAATGGTCCTCTCATGGAACCCAAACCCAAACTGTTAGCATACCGGTTTGTGGTATCCGATCCAAGTTAGTGTGCCAAAACGTGGCAGCCGATCCCATTTTATGCCGGAACGTGGCAACCGATCTCATATTTATGCCTGAACGTGGCAACCAATCCCATATTTATGCCGGAATGTGGCAACCGATCCCAGTTAGTGTGTCGAATCGTGACACCCGCCCATTCAACAAACCACAATCACAATCACAATGTATATTCTCACAATCATACAATAAAAGGTGATTCATGACATACAATTATTCAATTATCCTCATTTACGATTAGTGTAATCAATAATGCAACATTCACATATATACATGCATTATAACATATATCACACCAACATGAAATCACAACCATCACCTACCTCGAATCCAAGGTTGAATCCCCTAAAACACTTGAATCTTCCCTTTTCGGATTCTTTCCGCTTGTTCTAAGTCTACA
>NW_006239254.1:444797-458640 GCF_000226075.1 Solanum tuberosum | reverse complement strand
CTCCCCCATCGATAATTACCTATTCTATTACGTTCTACGGATAGAAAAACGAATTCGGGGAGTGAAAAGCTTACCTTTAGCCTCAAGAAAATGGTGAAAAACGAGTAGGAGTTGCCTAGGGTTCGTTCTTTAGCTCTAAAAATCAAAAAGTGCAAAATAAGGTCGTTTAGGGGTTTATTAACGACTTTAAGTCGCGTCTAACCCGCCACGACGGCCACCGCCCCGCCACAGCGGCAAAACCCAACGCCAAAGCGGCTGAAACGAAATAGAGAGCTCTTTAAAGAATTCCAAAATCCCCATTTCACAACATACCTCTAACAAACGACACTCAGAAAATACCTTTCACGCTAAGTTCAATTTCGGGAGTTCTACTTGCCCGAATTCAATTCCTTAAAGTCGTACGAGTTCATTAACGACTTATATAACTACTTATGTAATCAAACTTCTAATTAGATCACCCGATTGTTACCAGATTTCCCTACACCTTAATGACTCTGATTTCGTCCAAATCTGGACTAGGTTGGGAAATTTCAAGTTACTACGAAAAAGTTTTCTAGCCCCAATTCTTTCTCCATTCACTTTTCCCTAACGACGGAAATCAGGTTGTTACAATAGATACCAATTTACCCATCACTCGTCCCCGAGTGATCAACTACGAAAGACTGGCTAAAGTAAAGGTAGAGTAGTATCTGAATCGTCGAATTACTGGGGATATTTGTCTCGCATGCCCATCTTACCGAATCTCATTACCCCAAACCAACCAATTGAATACATACACATCCTTCTTTATAATGCCTCAATGAAGTCATATTAATACTCGAGTGATAAATATCGTTGTATGTAACCTTAACTAACAACAAAAATGATTCCCCACAACCACCAAGGTTGATCATACACACGTCTACAATATGTTATCAAGGACCTTGACACAATCATTCGGATGAATCCTTTAGCACTTAGGCATGATAAAATTCCAAGATTAAAACTTGCCACAATTAGAGGTGAACTTAAACCAACCAACACACGCTCATGATACTCAAATAATCATAGTTCTTAACAAAATCATCATCCCACAACATAAATTCTCATGAGCTTAAGTTACAAAAATTGCAATCTTTAGACATTAGATACTCCTTGAGGGATATGTCCAAGCATACAAACCCTCTAGCAACACTATCGAAATGCTAGATTTAGTAATTATAGATTACCTCTTAAGAATAGTAGAATTGGATTCAATGATCCCTACATTCAACCACACACAATCAATACATGACCTCGACGACTAGATGAATGTTAAGATTGTCGGACAACCATAATTACACATGGTAGCTCTTTTATGAACTCTCATAAGCCAGTGGTACATGTCGAACCGCTAAAATACTTTAGTAACTCCAAGACAACACTAATTATGTCACTCGAAATAACCAAATCTTCCCAATCTTCCCACTCAACCAAAAGAACATCATAGGATTTAGGACCCCAGATCCACCACTAGGGATCCACCCACAAAAGTGAAAACACACGAGAGCATAGCTAGTGAATCATACTCACAATACTAACAACCGTCATAACACTCCGACCATTTACCTTATTATAACCCAACACTTTTAAATGGAAACCTTTCTTGGTACTTAACAATCAACAGTAATAAACTTTATGACTTAACCCAGGGTAAGTCCCTTCAAATGCTCAATACCGTATATAATTGATCATTTCTCACATTGTCAAATCATACCTTGACAAAATATATCACCACGAATGTAAACTTTCAATGAAAAATCTGGATTGTAAATTCAATCGTATAACACAATCCCCTTATCTATCAACATTAGCTTATACCTCGAAGATTTTTATGAATTCATGGATCTTCGCTTATCATGGATCGCATCTCCATCGATTTGACAACATCTTTCGTTAATAATTCAATTGTAATCATTACCAAACTCAAAATAAAACAAAACACTTCTCATCACACTCGAGCTAATGTCTGTACACTCATTTCTCAAGTCATTTTTCAACAGTTTATAACCAATTTGATGAACTTTTGACACTATTACCATAATCACAACCAAACGAATGAAATTACGCATCTCTGCACCCAATTTCTACACCTCTAAAGATATCTTTTTAGCCTTTGCAATCAATACAATATTCTTGCTCTCGCCTCTCTTTAAAGGCTGCACTCATCCCACTATGTTTCTTCATTATGACTCTAGCTCTTTAATTTCTATTCGAATAGTGTCCCACTATCTCTTAAAACTTTCCATACAACCACGTTGCTCACCAAATATTAGAAAACCACAACCTTAAATACTCGCAAGTCGTAATTACTATACAAAATTTGCTTAACCAACAATCTTATTATATAGTTGCATCCCATTGTAATTCATCACGAACTTATACTACTATTACACTCGGTTAGTCTTTGCTATCACTGCAAAGTCAACCTTTTCATCGACATGATACGTCAAACTCAGGTATACCCATCAAATTCAAAAGACTAACCCCATTTACACACACTTTCTTACTAAATCTTCAATTTCCTTCACGCAAGTATACTCAATGGAACTTTCTTTATCCATAAGCTTGTCATTTCGGTATAATCCACTCCCTCATGGATTAAGATAAAATCACTAGTCCTTATACTACCCTCTTTCTCCTTAACAAACAAGATATGAGCACCTCACAGAGAAGCACTAGGACAGATGAAACATTTACAAGAAGCCCTTGGATTTGAGCTTTAAGCTCTCTCAATTCTGACACCACAGGAATAGACTCAATAGATGGGGATTCGACCTCAACATCCCGAATATGAACCAAATAAGCCAAAAATCCCTGGCCTACCAGTTTCCTAGCCCGAATGGAGGATATGATCTTAGCTAGCTTAGGTTTGTACACCCCTTCCCACTCTAATCTTTCTCTACCGGGGATCTCTAGAGTTACCAACTTAGTATTACAATTAAGCCCGGTATAGTAGAGGGACAATCAAGTCATGCCTAAGATTATATCAAGTCAGTCATATCCAGCATAACCAAATCGACCCAAGTCTAAAAATCGATAAACACAACAGGACAAACACGATATACAAGGGTGACTATCACTGACTTTTCAACTGTGGTAGAAACATGGATGGGGGCATCAAGTATATCACAAACCACATCAAATCCCAAGGTAATTGAACTGACACAGACGAATAAGTAGAACCCGGATCAAACAAAATAATAGTCATCCGGGCACAGACAATAGTAGCTCTTGTGACCACTGCATCACACCCTCAAACTCGGTCTTACCCAGAAAAACATAAAACTGAGTCTTGTCCTCTTGACGGGCAACCTCATTGCTTGGATGCACCACTCCTCTACCTGCATTACCATTTCCCCGGCCTCTACGGCCTCGCTGATTTCCTCCTCATATGCCCAGGTCCTCCACAATTTTAACGCACCTTATAACTTATATTCAATTGTTGAACACTAAATTAGATCGCGGGGGTTAGTTCAGGTGTGATTCGGGGTCCATAATTATAACTAGGAAAACAAGGGGAGACAGGGCTGAGATTTTGTCTCACCCTATCCAGCTCTTGCGGGAGGAATCCCGCACTCGCAGCCTCGCTTTGGTGGGAAAAGTCCCGCGCCAACGTCCAAAACGAAAGCAGAACCCCTGCCAATCATTTTTCTTGGGTTCTTTTCCTTTTAAAATTCCACAACGGTTCCCAACTTTACTTAGCAATTTTAGAATAATCCTCATAACTAGGACAATCGTTGTCTACCCCCCAGTCAATCTTACGATACGCGAACCAATTCATTTTTGTTAATTCAGCACCATAACCCACACATCCCCAGGATACACCCAGACACTCACACGATCCTTAGTCAATATCTTCCTTTCCCAACGAGTTTTACGATACTCAAGTATTTACAACTTGCATAACTTCAACGACCAGGCCAACATATTGTACATATCAAAGTTCAAACACCCATTTATTGTGCACATAATCATCTCATCATATTCAAGCAATTACACATTTACATTTGCAGTTTATTCAGACAACAAGAAGCACACATTCAAAGTTTCCAAGATACAATTCATAGATAAGTCCAATTTTTTAATTAATTATTTCGCTCCATGGATGACCATTCCTGATCATCCATGCATTCACACCACTCCTAGGGCCAGATACCAATTAGAACCTTCTTAGTTCTAATTAACTTTCTTGTGGCCCTTCAGTCGAGACTACGGCGCCTAGTTCACTCTGTTGAGATACCAATTGGAATCGGGAGATACCAATTGAACTCAGCTCATACCACAATCGATAATAGTAGCTAGCGAGCCCCACAAAACTGCTAATTTCAATCACACAACTTGGTTGAACTCAATTCTTAACCGCCTTAATCTTTAACTGATGGTAACCAGACCTTAATTCAATCTTAGAGAAAATTGATGCACCTTGCAACTGATCAATAAGATCATTTATCCGAGGCAGTGGATACTTGTTCCAAATGGCGACCCTATTCAACTGTCAGTAGTCTATACACATTCTCTCTTGCTAGTGATGGTGTTACCACTTTTGTTGCTCTAGTTCAGACCATAGAGTGAATGAGGAAATATACCAATTTGTATCACCTAGATACCAATTGGATTCAAGTCATAGCACGAAGGAGTAGAACTAAGTGAGTTTTTCCTAAAGTCCTATAGCCTCTCGAAGAAAAGTACGAACGTCATCGTACCGTTTCGCAAGACTCTACTAGACTCATTTTTGTACAATGAGATCAACGAACCTAGGGTTCTGATACCAACTTTGTCACGACCCAGACCGTTGTGATTGACACCCACACAAACTCTCCGGTGGAGAACCATTACTACAACCCAAACAAATAAATTTTATGAAAACTAAGGCAATTAAGTTAGGGAAACAAGTTAATTAACTAAACAAATGCAGAATTAAATACATGGAACCTGAAAGTCATCATACCAAAACTCTATTAATGATAAGTCTATGAACAAGGGGTACAACCACAAAACTAAACAACAACTTAACCAATAGTCTGAGTCCGAAAAAGTGGACTTAAACAAGAGAGATCCATAGAAGCTTGAAAGAACTGGTTCACCCATGAATTTGGTCACACTCATTAGTCACCTAGATGAAGTCTATCAATAGACACTTGAAGATGCCCTGTACTCAACAAAGAAAGAGCAAGTGCAGTATCAGTACACAACCACAATGTACTGGTAGGATCACGCAGCTATCCTAATAGGTGAAACACATGCAAGTAACCACAACATTATAAAGCAGGCACATACTGAACATATGTAATATTAGTCCTCTTTTCATGATCAATGTAGTATCCCACATTCTCAATATTATACGTTGGTTATCAATTTAGAGCAACATCCAGTCTTCCAATATCAATCATCATTAGATATGAACATAATAATCACAAGTAGATACACAACACAATTCAATAGTCCTTTCATGGAACCTCATTCAATGGTCCTCTCATGGAACCCAAACCAAATTGTTAGCATACCGGTTCGTGGTATCCAATCCAAGTTAGTGTGCCGAAACGTGGCATTCGATTCCATGTTTATGCCGAAACGTGGCAACCGATCTCATATTTATGCTGAAACTTGGCAACCGATCCCAGCTAGTGTGCCGGAACGTGGCAAACGATCTCATGTTTATGTCAAAACGTGGCAACCGATCCCATATTTATGCCAGAACGTGGCAATCGATCCCAGTTAGTGTGTCAGATCATGATACCCGCCCAATCAACAAACCATAATCACAATCACAATGTATATTCTCACAATCACAAACAAGAGGTTATTCATGGCATACAATTATTCAATTGTCCTCATTTACGATTAGTGTGATAAATAATGCAACATTCGCATACATACATGCATTATAATGAAGCAATTACAAACATATATCACACCAATTTGAAATCACAACCATCACCTACCTCGAATCCAAGCTTGAGTCCCCTAAGGCACTTGAATCTTCCCTTTTCGGATTCTTTCGGCTTGTTCTAGGTCTACAAACAACAATTTATATGCAAGGATTAACAATCAAAGGTCTAATTATCCGAATTATAACAAACCCAATAACCCTATACCAAGCCATATATCCTAATACCCAATTTAGGGCTTTTTCCACGATAAATTCCAGATCAAAACCCTTCCCCATTGATAATTACCCATTCTATTATGTTCTACGGATCGAAAAAAGAATTCGGGGAGTGAAAAGCTTACATTAGCCTAAAAAATGGTGAAAAACGAGTAGGAGTCGTCTGAGATTCGTTCCTTAGCTCTTAAAAATCAAAAAGTGTCAAATAAGGTCGATTAGGGGTTTATTAACGACTTTAAGTCGCGTCTGGCCTGCCACGGCGACCACCACCCCGACAAAGCGGCAAAACCCAGCGCCAAAGCGGTTGAAACGAAATAGAGAGCTCTTTAAAGAATTCCAAAATCCCCATTTCACAACACACCTCTAACCAACGACACTGAGAAAATACCATTCACGCTGAGTTCAATTCCGAGAGTTCTACTTGCCCTAATTCAATTCCGTAAAGTCATACGAGTTCCTTAATAACTTATCTAACTACTCATATAATCAAACTCATAATTAGATCACCCGATTGTTACCAGATTTCCCTACACCTTAATGACTCCGATTTCATCCAAATCTAGATTAGGTTGGGAAATTTTAAGTTACTACGAAAAAGTTTTCTGACCCCAATTCTTTCTCCATTGACTTTTCCCTAATGATGGAAATTAGGTCGTTACAAAATTTGTCCTAGGTTTTCAATATTGAGGAATCTCAAGTCACTTCTGATGTGTTCGGTATGGCGAAAAACATCTTCTCTAATTTTGTCACATTTGTTGGACAAAACATTTGAAAAATATTTTTTCTAAAAAATTAAGTTTTTTAAAAAAATGAAAAAATCAACTTTTCAAATGGAAGTAGAATAAACAAGTTCAACTGACATTCCATATTGATAGTGTCTACTCATTGTCCAACACACTTCATTTATATTCCTTCTGCGCAGCCCCATTCCCACACAACATTTACCCCCACCTTCCATATCAATCGTCAATTCAATCAGTGTGATTTCAACTTTGTTTAATTTTTTTCTTTATTTTGAACTAAATAATGAGATGAATTATTTCATAAGAAGTTTAAATTTTAGTAACGTGACACCAGGACATTGCCATTTTTGAATATTGGATCGTAGATAGTTTCAAGTGGACTGACCCGATCCAATTAAATAAGAATATCAACGCTCTCTTTTTATTGGAGATTGAGAACTCAGTACGTTAGTTGCAATATCACAAAAAAATTACTTTTTTTTGAGAGATTCAAAATGGATATAACAAATATACAATCCTTGTTCATATTCTATGGTTTAATTGTTTTAAAGTCATATTTAACAAATTAATGAAACAATTAAAGTTTAGCCCAATAATAAATAAATAATAAAGAAGAAACAAAAGCAATCTGCGGACATAGTCATGGGACAAAAGCATCACAACTACTCCTATATATTGCTTTGGTCAAACACATCCTTAGCCTTTTAAAGTTGCCACCAAATTTCACTTAGACATCTTAATTGGATAATATTTATTTCAGATAGCTCACGTAGGGTTTTACTATGTCATTTTAACACTTTTTGATGACATGTCAAAGTTAATGTGATACACACTACAATAGCGTGTGAAAGTCTAGATTTTGCCATTTTTATTTTCTTTTTTCTTTTTTTCCATTTCTCAAATCACCACCTCCTACCATTTTTCAAGCTTAAACTCCTTCAATGGAGGTTTGACTTTTTTATTCAAATCCATTAGAAATTTAGGAACACACCCATTTCAAAATTTAAATATTGAATTTTTTTGATAATTTTAATTTAAATAAAATACGATTCAGTAGAATAGAAGGAGGGGGAGAGAAAGAGAATAGTTGGCGGTGGTGGGATCTCCATTTTTTCTGGTGAACAAAGGGGTGATTTTTTTATTTTTTTTTGTAAATCTGAAGAAATAAAGTAAATGGTGATGGAGAATTATATTTAACTCACAAATTATTGTTAAGTGAAGAATTTAAAAAATAAAAAAATAAACAAAAAAATAGAGTAGAGAAATGACTGTCCTCTACAAAATCTAAAAACTTTTTGAGAGATGATGATCAGCAGGCGTGGCGTGGCCGGGTGGGCTGCTTCTGCATTTCTTTTTAATTGGTCAAACCTCTTTTTAAAAAATATTATTTTGAAAAATGCCACATGTCATTGATACATTGGTCATTTTTTTCATCTTTACTCAAAATTCATTAGTTAATAATTATTTTGAATACGAATGACACACATTTAAGTTATTACTTTACATATCATTCACGAGTGTAACACACATTATATATTTTGACTGATTGTTAAAAAAGTGTCAAAACAGCACAATAAAATTCTACATAAAGTGTCTAAAATGAACATCACTTAGTTAAAGTGTGTAAGTGAAACTTATTGCCAACTTTAGAAATCCGCCGATGAATTTGGCATATTGCTTTTTAAACAACCACCATTACCATCCCTTTTTGTCTATCAAAACGAGTTTTCCTACATTTTATATCAAAAAAAAAAAAAAATTAATCCAGCTGTTCTTGTCTAGAATAATTTAATTTGTTGCTACTTCAAATTTTGCAGATCTTATGAATTGAACAACATTTTAATTATGTCAACATATCTCAACGTGTGTATCTGTATATAGGGATGGCAATGGAGTGGGCGGGGCGGACTTAGACATATGCGTGCGGGTTTAGGCATATGTGGGTATGAAGGCGGGTGTGGGTTTGAAAGAACCCAAGCCATTTATCTTTTTGAATTCTTATTTTTGTGTCTTTCTTGAGTCCCAGAAAAGAGAAACTTACTAATTAATCAACATATTTATGATTTGAGTCTAAAGCCATTAATTATTTATGCCAAATACGATTGGATGATTAGTCAAAAATCTAAAGTTGTTGAGGTAATAAATAGGATTAAAATGGGTGATATTATTATTAAGGATAAGTAGTTACTTAATCTTAAGAGATTAATTGAGCAGTTAAAAGAACGTCATTAGATTATTTTTAAAGTTTATAAGACCATATACATTCTGGGATTTTATTTAAGGACAAAAAGATTAACCTTCATACTTAAAAAGAACAATTTTCAGTTAAAAATTTGTGCAAATAAGTCACTCGAATAATTTAGTAGTAGTTGAATTTATTTTTTACAGTTAATAACAATATACGTGTAACGACCTATTTGATCGTTTTGTGTACTGGAGCTTTTTATTTCATAAAATACTTTCCGATAGATTTTAAATTGGTGTTTTAAACTATTTGTAATTACAATTATGAAATTAGTGGGGTAGTTTTAATAATTGAGTTAGTTGATGATTATAGAAGATAGCATTAAAATTAATAGTGGGTCACTTTTACACTTTTATAATTAGTCTTTAAATAGTTAGGAGAGTAAATAATCTGTAGAAGAAAAGAGGGGAAGAGAAGAATAACAGAAAGCAAGCCGCGTGAACAAAGAACGACTTCATTCAGATGACTCTCTGACTCTAACCTATGTTAATTATATTAGTAGATGGATTCGTTATATTGGGGAAGTATAATGAAAATTATATGTATATATATTCTTATTCTTTTTGTGTTATTCCTATGGTGTAGTTTGAGGTGCTGGCAGCCACTGGTTTCGTAACCAGTGGTCATCGTTAGATTTTATAATTTAATTATCACCTTATAAATTAAGTGTTGATATATTTAGATAGGTAAATAATTATTGGGTGTATGGTATTATATTAACACCATTCAATTTATGTTAATTGAAGGAATTAAGACTTACTCTTAGGTTTGAACTTTAGTAAATTGATTATAGAATTAGGCGAGTTTTTGGGTTTAGGCTAGACATAGAATAATATGAGTGTCTATAGACTCATTAACTTACAAGTCATGCATAAGTGATAGATTGGAAAGGTTCGGAGGCATTGAGGAAAGGAAAAGCATTGGAGAAGTAGTTTGCTTGACTTCGGTTCTCCGGTGGAGGTAGGTTATGGTTTATTCTATGTGATAGATAGACTCTTAATAACGATTGATATTCATTGAGTAATATTGTGAAGTTCTATATGTACTTGATTGTGTGGTTTTGTGATTTGTGATTGGTCTGAAATCCTGAGACCGTGAAATTTATAATCTTGAACCCTCTCTATCGAAGTGATGCCTTGAATAAAGAAGGCTTGAATGAAATATTGTTAAGGAAGTGGAAAGAGATGATAAGAATGACAAATGAATTAACTATATTATTGGATTAGGGTGTCACGTTCCGACACAGTATTATTGGATCGGAGTGTCACGTTCTGACACGGTATTATTGGATCGGGATGTCACGTTTCGACACGATATTATTGGATCGGGGTGTCACGTTCCGACACAGAATTATTGGATCGGGGTGTCACGTTTCGACATAGTATTATTGGATCGGAGTGTCATGTTCCAACACGATATTATTGGATTGGGGTAACACGTTCCGACACGGTAACATTAAAGGAAAAGATATTGAATTAACTTAATGTACTCAATCTCAAATAACCCATTTCCCAAATGAGCGTGGTGTGGAGGCATGAGTCCTCGGGTGTGTGCTTGATATTGTGATTGATTGCGTACTTGCTTTCATTGTCACTTGTTCATGTTGTTTGTTGCTTATCACCTGCTAAGTACTATAATTGATTTTATACTATTACTTTATGCATATTAGCTACTATTTTGAGTCGACCGATGATATGTAATCAGTACATGTTGCCTTGTACTGAGCCCTACTTGTGTTTTTCTTTGTTTTCCTTTCGTGGAGTGCAACGAGTGTACCAACGACTTCGACTTGCCCTCAGCTCTAGCCAGTCTCCAGCATATCAGGTTTCAGGGTGACCTATTCATTCAAACTCGTGTTGGATTCTCTCGGTCATGACATGATGTTCTTAGTTTTCGGACATAAACCATTTATTTCATTTATTTTGGTGTCTTTGATACTCTTAAACTTAGTATTTGGAGATTAGATGTCCTTGACGTGATGGCTTTCAGGTTTTGGGGATAATAGACTTTAAAAGTTTATTTAATTGGTTACTTTAATAAGTTATGAGCTTCCGCATTATTGTTGTTATTTGTGGTTAAATTATTGATATAATTTTGGATTGAATTTATTGGTTGGCCCACTTAGGAGGTTAAGTGTGGGTGCCACTCATGACTCGTTTTGGGTTGTGACAATACGAGCATGAGCATTGTAACTTAATATTATGTATTTTAGTTAGTTAACAAAATGAGAGAAAAAAAATCTTACGTGAGGTGGGTATATGCAGGATAGGGCGGGGCGGGTTGAAAATTTTAAAAATGGCTAGGCGGGGCAAGGTAGGGCGGGTTGAATTTTTTGCGGGTCAAGCTCAACCCGCCCGCCCTACCCTTCCGCATTGCCATCTCTATCTGTATATTGTGAAACATCAACATGAACACATTCCTTTTGTTCATTTTTACTTGTCATTTTTAACGATAATTAATTTTTTTCCATGTTTTACCTAAAGGTTAATTACTTATTCTCCAAATCATTTTCCAAGACCTAATATTAAACATCAATTGATAAGATAGTATGGTGAAATGTCTGTCAATCATTATTTTCTTAATGGGTGTGTCAAGACCAAATATGACAAGTTAAACTGAGAGAGTATTAAACTTGTTTTTTCGACGCAACCTGTTTAAGTGGTGACTGGATTGGGTCAGCCCATCTAACAAGTTTCTTAACAGCATTGGCCCATTATAATTGGACCTAACAATCATGTTCCAACCTCTTAGGCCCAGATTGATTACAGTTCTCAACTTACTTATCACAATAAGCCCAAAATGAGCCCCATATATAAACCAACATTGCTCCATCTTGTCTTGCAGTTAAATCATGGAACATTTGCCTTTTTTGAGGCCACTCGTTTCGGAAAAAAATTAAAAATTTTATTTTTTTTGTTCTACTTTAATTAAATTAGTGTTTAATTTTTTTGAAATTATGGAATCTATTTTAGCTATAACTTTTAGTTTTAAATTCATATTCTTTAGTTGTAGCTTTATTATTTTGAATGTCTGTAATATTTGTTTTTATCTTATAACTGCTTTGAGTAAAAATATCAACTATCGATGACGAAAAATACTATAATTAAGACCTCTTCTCATTAAATTTGTGTAAACAAAAAGTAATTAACAACTTAACATATCTAAAAATCATATTAGAATTTTAATTAACTTTCTAAATTTCATCTATATCACGTAAATTTAAATTAAAAAAATTAGATATTGAACCCGTGCTAACACAGATAGATGTGTCTTACACAAACGAGACAAGAAATAAGAAATAATAAACAATCATGGGAAATTACAGTGAAATCTGAGTTGGCATGAGCATATGAAATACCTGGCAAATGCATGTCGTTGAGTAATTAACAAGAGCAAGAGGACTGTTAAACCAAAAGGGAAAAAAAATTGGCCAAAGAAACGTTTATATGATTGACTTAATCAACTTTGAATTTTAATGGTAATACCACTGAGTTGGCATGAGCATATGATATAAATCTGGCAAATGCATGTGGTTGAGTAAATAACTAGAGAAAGAGGACTGTTAGGGGCTGTGTTTTAAAAGGCAGGGGCGTAAGATGTGCCTTTTACTTAGTATAGGGTGAGGCGTAAGCCTCGAAACGTGGGGCATAAGTCATATGGATCTTTAAATTTTTAATTTACAATATAGTATAATAATACAAAATTATAAAAATACATCAAACTTTGAAATAATTACAAACATGATTAACGAAACTCATAGAAAATAAAACTTCTAACATGATTATACAAGTATAAATAATCTAATATCTTAACATTTTAATAATAAATAATTTTTAAAAAAAATAAACCAGTAAAAACATAAATCATCAAATATTGAAAATAAAACTAATAAATAAAAAGATAATTGTTATATATTTTTTAACATGTTTTGGACTCTTAAAAAAATTATAATGTTTATTGTCAGCACTACCAAAAAAAACAAAATTTGTAAATTATTAAAATTAATTGGAATTCTAAAAATAAAAATAGAAATTTCAAACACTAAAAAGAAAATTAAAAAAAAATATATATATTTTCTAAAAAAGCTCAACGTTGTGGTCCTTTTTTTTGGAAAGGTATTTTTAAAATTTGAACCATCTAACTGTACATTTTTATTTAATAATAATGAAAAAAAAAGAAATTCTAACTGCGCATTTTTATTTAATAATAATGAAAAAAAAGAAATAAAAAATATTTTAACTGCACATTAACTTCCCACTTCTATCCTAAATAAAAGGAGTGGTTAGTGATAAAATATTCAAACAAACGGATAATTCTTCACCAATCAACGTAACTGTTTTCCAAATATTTCATTATCCTTTTTAAAATTAGTTTATAAATAACTAAAAATTAAATAGTTTGAAATTGCAATTTAAGATTATAAAATAAAAAAAATAAAAAAAGAAACAATTTAATTAAAATTTAAAAATATGTGTAAACTTACTCAGTAACCACCACAAAAATTAAATTTTTTAAAATAAAAACTGCAAACTCAAATAAAATTAAAAAATTAAAAAAAAGAAAAAGGTCAAGCTCTACCCCCAACACAATATACATATACATGCGTAATCTCATACACATTCAAAAAGGGCAAAAGCTTTTGGAGAGAACAATTAAGAAAAATAATTGATTTCGAAAATATTAAGACACATTCGTATTTTTAGATTGCATTGTATCATTAATAAAATA
>NW_006239254.1:434214-444392 GCF_000226075.1 Solanum tuberosum | reverse complement strand
TTATAATTAACATTAAAAATAATTTTAACTGTTATTAAATTTTTTTCAGACTTTTGAGAAATATTGTCTTTAACGATTTATAACTGTTTTTCAAATATATCATCTCTCAACTCTTAATGAGCCTATTTTTATGGAAATGATTAACTACATTCCCATAATATATGGCTATATAATCTAAAATATAAATCATGTTTTTAAGGTACTTAATTTTTTAACCATTCCATAACTTAATGTAATGCTTATTAGTTATAACTATCACATATTTAACTTTTATAGTGGATATACAATTTTTCAACTCAAAAATAATTTTTTTTATAATTGAAGAGTCAGTCTTCCTTTTTTATATATATAAAAAAATGTTTAGCTTACTTAGATAACACTTAGAGGAGTAGAAGCATAGAAATTTGATCAATATGAAATGAATAAAGAGATGTCATGTATTTTTGTACACAACTTTTAAATTGACCATTAACATGAGGAATTTATTATTCAGATAAATATTTTAAAATCATTATGAAAAAATTTGAAAATGAATAAATTATTTAATTTACGCAAAATCTCTCTATTGAAAGAAAATAATAAATAATTTTTTTTCATATATTAATTTTGAGAGAGTGTACAACATATTCTCTTAATTCTTTCATTCTTATTTATTTTTAATCATAATATATTTTTGAAACGTTTGTATAAGAAATATATAATTATCATATTTAGTTTTATCAAAAATGTTAGTATTTGATGATCGTGCGCATGCATTTATATGATTTGTTCCTTTAGTTATATAAAATTTTATGATATTAAGTACATTGCATGAAAAATATGATGACAATTATATTTTAATAAAATCAAAATAATGTAATATATTTGAACTTTAAATAAATTTTAATAATCTCCGCGCAACGCGCGAGCACGTATACTAGTTAGAGTAAGGCACAAGGTGTAGCTCCCTATGCACCTTACAAGACGCGAGCTAACAATGTCTTACAAGACACACGTCTGCTGTGCCTTGTAAGGCACACGGGCTGCGCCTTGTTCTTGCCTATTAATAAAACAAAAAAATCAAGTGTGAAAATTTTATCATTTGTATTGTTCGAGCTAAACTGACAGCTATTTTGTGGAGTATATTTATTTTCCTGTGTAATGTAAAAACTTGCACTTAATGTGATGTTGGAAAACTGAAAATATATTATGTATGCATTCAAATTGTAATGAAGTTCAGCTATTTTTCATATTCCATTAGTATTTAGGTAGGCAAAAAATATTCACACACTTAATAAGATGAGAAGTTTAATTAGTTTCTAAGTTAATAGTTTAGTTTTTTTTTCATGTTGAAAAAGTTTTGGGTAGCTATAACTTTGCAAGTGTATAAATTTTAATTTTTTTCCGTTGACTTTATCAAGCTAATATTTCTTTTTGTCAAAGAGATTAGAGGTTTATTTTTTTTATTGGAGGGCATTATAAAATTGCACTAATAAAATGCCTCTAGACTCATGTATGGTTTTAGTTATGTGAGGCTTACATCTTAAGCGATTGATTGTGTGTCTTAAATATTTACCATACAATTTTACCATCGACATTAATTAGTTATTTCAAGTTGTAAACGTCTCTGGGGATATCCATTGAAAACGTCTTTGTTGCTTGTTAATATAAAAATAATAATCTTAAACCAAAGTCATGAATTTTTTAAGAAAACAGTCTATGGGGTCTGGACCAAATTAAAAGACCTTAGTCTTCATTCTAGATTAGTTAAAGTGAAAAAAAAAACTTATATAATAGTCTTCATTTGCCAGCTATTATATCATATGCTCATGCCAACTCAGTGGTATTACCATTAAAATTCAAAATTGATTAAGTCAATCATAAAGACGTCTCTTTGGCCAATTTTTTTGTCCTTTAGCTTTAAGGGGTCGTTTGGTGTGATGGATAAGGAGAGTTAATCTCGAGATAAATTTTGAGCACTCTTTAATTCTTTATTTAGTTGCATAACATAGGATAACTTGTCCCTGGATTAATAATTAGTCCTGGGATAAGTTATCCCTATCTTTGGGTGGAATAGTAATACCGGGATAACTTATCCCGGTATAAGATAGATAAAATGACAAAACCTTTAAATCATTTTATACCTCATTTTTTTATATCCATGTATAATCATATATTATTTTTAATATCATGTATAATAATAGTCATAACCTTCACTACTCCTTATTTTTATTATAATAATTTTTCATATTTTTTCATTAAAAAATTACACTATATAGATATAATTTTATTTATGAACTTATTTGACTAATTCTTATTTTTATTTATATTTTAATTTAATTTCCTTACTATCAAATTACATATTTTTAATTATATATTCTTTTAGCCACTTGAAAATATATATTTTATATATCAATTAAAATGAGAGATAAAACAAAATGCTACGGTACTGAATATAAGTTTTCTGTGCAGTTTTCTCTGAAATTAATTTATGTTGGTGTCCTTTTTAGCTAGATTTTGTGTATTTTTTTAATTTTTTTTATTATCTTCTTTTCCAGAAAATGGAGAGATGAATATATTTATTGAATCCGTCGGGACTGACGGGGCTCGAACCCACAGCTTCCGCCTTGACAGGGCGGTGCTCTGATCGATTGAACTACAATCCCAGGAAAATTAGGTACGTACAACCTAAAATCAATTTAGATTCGAACCATTTAGTTTCGCTGTGTTGTAAGAGAGAGACGAATGATATACTTTATTATTATTATTAGATAATTATATAGTCTCATCTCATGTATGCTAATTTAAAAAAAAATTCAATTGTTAGTTCACATAAATTTTGAAGGAAATAGTAACATGAAGTATGATTAAAAAATGAAGATAACTTTAGTGTTTTACAAGTTAAGAATGATATGTGTTTAAATGAAGTGACATAATAATAAATTATTTTGTACTTTTACAAATTTAAGATGAAAATTTTATTCTTAAATACATTTGGTACAATTATGAAAATGCACACACAAAAATATTTAAGCTAAATAAGACAAACGTTTTATTTTTAAGAATAAATAACTAACTAAAGCTTGGAAAAATAAAAAAAAACAAAATAAAATAATAATAATAATAATATATATATATATATATATATATATATAAACTAAATAAATTGTAGGGTATTTTTGTAAATAAACAACTTATTCTTAGAATTTATATAATGCATATTATATTGAAAGCAACCAACCAAACAGTGAATATCAGCATAACTTATCACATACTAACTTATTCCAGCACAAGTTATCCCATCATAATTAATCCCATCATAACTTGTATTCAAACCAAACGACCTCTAAGTCCTCTTTCTCTAGTTATTTACTCAACCACATGCATTTGCCAGCTATTATATCATATGCCCTGCCTAGCCATTTTTTAAATTTTCAACCCGCGCCTGCCCTACCCCCGCATATACCCACCTCACGTAAGATTTTTTTTTCCTTCATTTTGTTAACTAACTAAAATACATAATATTAAGTTACAATGCACATGTTATTAGCCTCGTATATTGTTATTAACTGTAAAAAATAAAAAACCAGCTACTACAAAATTATTCAAGTGACTTAATTGCACAAATTTTTAACTGAAAATTGTTCTTTTTAAGTATGAAGGTTAATCTTTTTGTCCTTGAATAAAATCACAGAATGTATATGGTCCTTTATAAACTTAAAATAAAATGAATCTATTGACATTCTTTTAACTGCTCATTTAATCTTTAAAGATTAAGTAACTACTTATCCTTAATAATAATATCACCTATTTTAATCCTATTTATTACCTCAACAACTTTAGATTTTTGACTGATCATCAAATCATATTTGGCGTAAAAAATTAATTGCTTTAGACTCAAATCATAAAAATGTTGAATAATTAGTAAGTTTCTCTTTTCTGGGACTCAAGAAAGACACAAAAATAAGAATTCAAAAAGATAAATGGCTTGGGTTCTTTCAAACCCACAACCGTCCTGCACCCGCCTTCATACCCGTATATGCCTAAACCCGCCCCGCCCCGCCCCGCATATGTCTAAGTCCTCCCCGCCCCATTGTCATCCCTATATACAGATACACACGTCGAGATATGTTGACATAATTAAAATGTTCGTTCAATTCATAAGATCTGCAAAATTTGAAGTAGCAACAAATTAAATCATTCTAGACAAGAACAGCTGGATTAATTTTTTTATTATTTTTTGATATAAAATGTAGGAAAACTCGTTTTGATAGACAAAAAGGATGGTAATGGTGGTTGTTTAAAAAGCAATATATATGAGTTGTTGTGGTGCTTTTGTCCCATAGCTATATCCTGAGATTGCTTTTGTTGCTTCTTTATTATTTATTTATTGGGTCTAAACTTTAATTGTTTCATTAATTTGTTAAATATGACTTTAAAACAATTAAACCATAGAATATGAACAAAACTTGTATATTTGTTATATATCTCTTGAAAATAAAGTAATTTTTTGTGATATTGCAACTAACTTACCGAGTTCTCTATCTCCAACAAAAAGAGAGCGTTGATATTCTTATTTAATCGGATCGGGTCAGTCCACTTGAAACTATCTACGATCCAATATTCAAAAATGGCAATGTCCTGGTGTCACGTTACTTAAATTTAAACTTCTTATGAAATAATTGATCTCATTATTTAGTTCAAAATAAAGAAAAAAGTAAAATAAAGTTGAAATCACACGGACTGAATTGCCTATTGATATGGAAGGTGGGGGTAAGGTTGTGTGGGAATGGGGCTACGCAGAAGGAATATAAATGAAGTGTGTTGGACAATGAGTAGACACTATCAATATGGAATGTCACTTGAACTTGTTTATTCTACTTCCATTTGAAAAGTTGATTTTTTCATTTTTTTTAAAAACTTAATTTTTTAGAAAAAATATTTTTCAAATGTTTTGTCCAACAGACGTGACAAAATTAAAGAAGATGTTTTTCGCCATACCGAACAGACGTAACTTTAAATGTAATCAATAAATGATTGTCATGTATTTAAAAAAATTATTAAAAATATTTAAATGATTGTTCGTTAAAAAAGTTATCAATATTGGACTCAAAGGTGGATGGTATGGGTATTTGGGATCCAATAGGTGGACGGAGGTTAATTTTATACAATTTTCAATAGTCCCTTTTTCATTTTAAAAAATAAAAATATATTATATAGTGAAAGCGTCATTTGTCTTCTAATTTTTCTGAAGCAATATATATTTTAAAAGGGTTATCATTAAGAAATTATTGGAGAAATGACTTAAGACCAGAGGCAGAGCTGTGTGCACATCAGGAGTTTATCCGAACCTTCTTCGTCGAAGTCAAATTTTAATTTTATGAGTATATTTATTAAAATGAATCTCTTGAATACTAAAGGAAAGGATGGTGTAGTTGTTTAGGGGGTTCATTGTTGGTTTTGAAGGGTTTGTGTTCAATTCCCATTGTATACAACATTTTCCACCTCTCTTTTTTTTTGGCTGCTTTAAAAGGTTGAGATGGGCTCAAATTCCCAATCCAATGAGCCTTTTCCATTGGGTTGAATATGAAATGTTGAATCCTATTCTTCTTATTTTATATTTGCTCATTTTGTTTTTATATAGTCTCTTTTCATATACTAAGTTGAAGATAGATGAATAGTTATTAAATTTTAAATTGCGTTAAGAAAATATTTATATAAAATAAAGTAAATTAAATTAATCAACAAAAAAATTGAAAAGTCATGAATATTTCTATAACAAAATCTATTTAATTGAATTTTCTTTCTTTAATTTCATAATATTTCTTTTCTATACTTTTTTCAATTTTTTCGGAAGATATGAAAATTAAACTAATATTATTTGATTTATTGATCTTTTATTTTTTTTATAGATAAATAACCTAGTAAATTGAATTAAATGAACTAAAAAATAATGATACCATTTATTTCTCTTCTGAATATGCATTATAATAGTAGTAAGTAGTAACTCAATTTTTACCCTTTTTAAAAAATATTAATGATTTTTATAGTAGCATATGATTAAAATGAGGTATTAGTAGAAGACATGCCCCCTAGAGTTGACTCCATTTAGGCATACCAAAACTACTAAAATCATTATGAACAAATAAATGATTTAAAGCTTTAGATAAGACTTCAGCAGTTAAGATAAATAGAGCAGGAAACAAAGAATCTCCTTGCTTCGCTCCTCTGGTAGAATGAAAGAAATCATAGGCTTGTCCATTGATAAGAATGAAATACCAATTGTTAGCCAATTCTCCATATCATATCAATAACCCCATCTGATTAACGACCATGTGCAAGGGCTAGGCTGGCTGCCTAACTAACCAAACCAAAAATTGAATAAAAAAAGAATCTTAAATAAGGTGGGTTTGTCTACTAGATTTTATATTTTATTGCAAAATGAAATCTTAAGTTATTGACTATGGGTCGTTTGGGTTGAAGATGTTAATTAGTTATGTCAGATTGATTATCTAGCTAGTATTATTTTCAAATTGTTTGATTTGTTTATAAAAATATGTTTTATTATATTTAATAGAAAAAATTAGAAGTAGATACGGGTGGAACTTCTTTTGTTAGATATTTCAGTAATAATTGTCCTATTACAAGATGTATAAATCTCGTACTTAACTTAGTCTATGACACTACAAGTAATGTGATTGATCCAATTGTATCGATCCTATCATATAAATAATATTATCTCATCTTATTTTTTTTTAAAAAAAAGATATTTATCTCGCCACTTGACTTTCTTTAACAATTACTTACTAAAGTTGCAATGAGCAATTTGCGAAATTGACCAACCTATATATATAAATCCCTCTTGACATATCATATATACTCTATTTATAAGTGTTGTATATAAATGAATTGACATGTTCAAACTTAGACATGGAAGGATAAGTTTGCAATCTATATTTTTACTACGAATTGGACTTCATCTATTATACTATGCTAATTGCATCATTCATTTGTTAGCCTAGTGTCACGTCCCGCCACATCACAACTAAATTTTGCGTCCAGATATGGGCGGAAGGGTCTAGAGTTGCGGAGAACTCTAGAACCTTTTAGATTATTCAAGAAGGCTAGAGAATTCCTTAGAATCTCTAGAGTGTGTAGCTAAAGAAAGAAGATTCAAGTTGATTCTTTGACCCGTTGATCTTTTACATATATTTGTATATTGTACAAAAAAAATGTCAACCTTGGATTTAACTCTAACTTTAAAAGCTAATTTGCGAGGAGAAGATTGTCCAACGGTCCAAGATCATATATATAATGAGATCAAGCTTTGAACCCAAGTCTGGGACTCCAACAATTTATGTATGTTAATTTAATTATGACTTAAAATTAAAAAAATGATGTAATATATCAAAAGAATCTTTTAAATATTGTAATACTAAACATATCATTTGAGATATTAAAATTTAAAAATTTAAAAATATAAAAATATACTCTCTCTCCAACAATAGTTGTCACTATACATTTTGGGATGTCCAACAATACTTGTTCACTTTATGAAATTAATGAATAATTTTACACTTAGTTTCTAACTTAACTTTATCATTAATTATAGTCATTTCTCTATTACATTTTTCAAAACATTTTATTTATTACTCCCTCTGTCCACTTTTATTTATCATGTTGCACTTTTCAAACGTCAATTTGACTAATTTTCAAAGTTTAATTATATTACATTAATTCAAACAAAAAATTTATATATTCAAAAACTATATGAAAACAACTTTAAATTGCAATTTTTTTCATATCAATATGATGAAAAAATACATCATAAAATATTAATCAAAGTTATTGTCGTTTGACTCTAATAAAGAAAACTATGACAATTAAAAATGGATGAGATAGTATATTCAAATGGTGATATAACAAAATTACCATATATTTATAGTTTCTTAAAAGATGTGGCAAATTAATAGTAATTTGTGTAAATCGATGACTTCTGAGTGTTAGAAAATGATACTAAGGCCCAATAAGAAGTTGGTCATTTTCCAATAATTAATGACAATGTGGCTATTGCACATAACTCACCTATACTTGTCATACGTACTCATCGTATAAATATGATTTTTATCACATTTATATGGTGACTTGTATTCCCTTTCTCCTCAAAAGATTGACCCTATCCATTCGATTAAGATTGATCTAGATATTACTATCAAAATAATAATTCATGTTCATTGGTCAAATTAATTAATCAAAATAAACTAATTCATGTTTATTGATTGAAAACTTGACTTTAAGTGAACACTAAATAAGTGTACAATGGTAAACTAACCTAGTTTCTTAAGAGATGCGAAATCTAAAATGGTGACAACTAAATAAGAAGAGAGGGAGTAGTACATTTCAAATGACTTATTACTCCCTCCGTCCCTTTTTAGTTGTCCACTTTAGAAATGGCACACAGATTAAGGCAACAATGATTAGCACAGTGAAGTTACAATTTTACCCTTATGACAACTTTTCACTTCAAAATTACAACCACTTATTTGAATTCAAGTGAAATAAATTGGAGGGAAACAACATACACTTTTACAATTTTCAAGAAGTGTAAATAAGGGTATAATAGGAAAAAATTTGTTGTCCTTTCTTGATTTGTCAAAATGGACAACTAAATAGGGACAACTAAAAAAGGAAATATGGACAAGTAAATAGGGACGGAGGGAGTATTGTTCAACACAGAAGGAGATGGAGTATAATTTTCTAAGAAAAAGTAGACATTAATGAAATTGGAAGCAGACAAGCGGTAAAGTAGGTTGTACAATAAAAGAGTGACAAATAGAATTTTAATGAAGAAGTGTGTACAAAAAAGGAAAAACAAATCTCTCAAGTGGGTCATGTTCCCAGTAAACAAATGTGCATTGTCAAAGGCACACCACCGACCACGGCACCATAATTACCTCGATCTTCAGCCATGTCACCATCTAGTTTCATTTATTTTCACCCACAGTAAATATCAAATAACTTTATCCGTCAAAATTAAAATAGGTAAATAATTATATAATATTTTTGGTATTTACTCTCAAAGAAATAATATTATTAGTTTTATATATACATGATTTTTTTAATTATAAATTTTAAAAATATACATTTTCTTCTGTAAATTTGAGCACAGTTAATGTAACACCCCAGAATTTTTTTGAGCTAAGACTTGAACCATCCTTCGTTGTGAGTAGGATTTTACCGAGGAATTAAAATTTCTTAAGTGTTAATTTCACTAGATGTAGCACCTCGAGTTCGAAAAAGAACTAAATTGGAAATAGCAAAAATCTGAAAATTTTGCAAGTTATGCTTAAGTATGAGTTTTGGGTCTACTTCAAACGACCATAACTCCTAGATCAGGTTGAGTTAGGTGTGCTACCATATACCGTAGGAAAGACCTTTGAATTATCTTTCCAACGCCGCCGAGTTTTCTAAGTTTCGAGTTCGGATGAGTGAGATATGACATTTTGAAGTTAGGCTGTCCAGTTAAAGAAAGTTAGCCGGAAATAGCTAGTAAGGGGTATTTTGGTCTTTTCCTTACCCAACCAGATTTAATTCATTTTTAGTAATATTTTAAGGGTCTAATCCTATTAGGTTCAGTTTTATAAACCTAAAATTAGCCTAGGGTTTTAGTTGGGAGTTCAAGAAGAGAAAAAAGGAGATGATCAAAGCGTTCGTCGAGAGTCTTGCGTTTTGTTGCGGATTTTTGCCATGGGTTTAATCCCTAAGAGGTATGTAAGCTTCCATAGTGTTGGGTTTGTTCACCCACACGCCAAACATGTTATTTTCAGCGCAAATTTCATTCTTGAAGTTGAAAGATTTGAGTTCTTGGTAGGTGTTCTTGAAGTTCATTCTAAATCTTGTTGTGTTGGGTTTTGGATGATTTCTTGAGATCAAAGTGAGTGTTTTAAGGGATGTATTGAGTGGATTAGAGTGTACTTATGTTAAGTAATCAATTCTAAGTGATTGGGGAAGAAACCATTCGATTCTAGGCAAAATAGGGTGAGAAAACGAGAAAGGAAAATCGTCGAATTTTCTGGGTTGGGGCCTGGCGCGATGCACCTGCCAGAGCGCCCCAAACCCGCCTCTGAATGTTAGGGGCTGGCGCTCCGCGCCACCCATAGCCCCAGGGTCTCCTGCCCCTCCAATTTGTCGTCGAGTTG
>NW_006239254.1:433511-433682 GCF_000226075.1 Solanum tuberosum | reverse complement strand
GCCCATAAATTCCGCATGAACTCCAGAAGTTGAGTATCTATGAGAGGAGTAATATTTTCATATCCTAAGTCTTAAGTATTGAGATTCTAACCCATCTGAGATTATATTCCTAATCATGGGACTATTACATGTTACCCATGAAGTTTGAGTTGGGTTATTCATGTCCATAAT
>NW_006239254.1:291736-432938 GCF_000226075.1 Solanum tuberosum | reverse complement strand
ATATTGAGTTGAGTATCCAGAGTCGAATAACATATCTTTGAGTTGAGTATCTTATCCTTGAGTACTTCTGAGTTGAGTAAGTTTGAGTAGTTTTGAGTAGTTTGGAGTATTCCTAGAGTTGAATGAGAAGAGGTAAGTATGTTTCATTCCTCTCAAGTTTCAAGCTTATGTTTATGTTTTAGAATTCCTCTTACATGCTCGTACATTCCACGTACTGAGCCATTTGGCTTGCATCTTCTCATGATGCAGACACATGTATTCAGGATCATCAACAGGAGTTTCGTTGATATATCCGAGAGTTCGAGTTAGCTATGGTGAGCCTTCTTGCTTTCGCAGGATTTCATTTACCTTTCAGTTATATCAGTTGTTAGGATGTCGTGGGTCTTGTCCCAACTTCCATATTTATCTGTTAGAGGCTTCATAGATAGTCAGTATAGTTGAGAAGTCTGTATCATTTAGTTTATTAAATGTTTTAAAGACTAAAGTTGCCTTTTTATGGCGAGTTGTATATATTTTATTATACAAAGTTTTCTTTGGACTTAAAGTTTGTATTTAAGTTTTATGAACTTTTATTTCAGTTTTAAGCTTTTGTATGCTTAAGTTAGTCTTTCGTTTGTAGTCAGCCAGGATGAGAGTTCGCTTGGGGGACCAACAATGGTTCTTGAGTGCCGGCCATGTCCAGGGTGTAGACTCGGGTCGTGACAGTTAAATAAATAAATTGGGAGGAACAACCAACATAGTTTGTGGTGCACTAGTAAAATTACTTAACTCTTAATCAAATATTTCAAATTTTAACCCTGAATATGGAGAAGAATCGATTGGGAGTGTCACCCCCTAATAAATCCTGAATATGGAGAAGAATCGATTGAGAGTGTCACCCCCTAATAAATCTTGAAAATGAAGAAAAATCGATTGGAAGTGTCAGTGTGTCATCCCCTAATGAATCCTACTATGAGCGATTCAAATTTAATTGATGTTTTAATGTGGACATCGGACATCAAATAGAAAAAAGGGAGGGACGAAGGAGGGAAAAACTTTAGTTTCATCGTACTCTTTCTCTGAGTCCGGAGCCTTAAGGGCAAAAAAGTTGGTCAAAAATTCTAAAAGGGCAACAAAAATAAATTTATAACCAAAAGGGCAATATTTAAACGATGGGCTAACCACCGTGAAAATTAGGATAAGGCACAAGGTGCAGCTCCCTAAGTGCCTTATAAGGCGCGAGCTGACAATGTCTTACAAGACACACGTCTTTTGTGCCTTGTAAGGCGCATAGGGGTTGCGCCTTGTTCTTGCCTATTAATTAAAAAAAAAAAAATCAAGTGTGAAAATTTTATCATTTGTATTGTTCTAGCTAAACTGACAGCTATTTTGTGGAGTATATTTATTTTCCTGTGTAATGTACAAACTTGCACTTAATGTGATTTCGGAAAACTGAAAATATATTATGTACGCATTCAAATTGTAATGAAGTTCAGCTATTTTTCATATTTCATTAGTATTTAGGTAGGCAAAAAATATTCACATACTTAATTAGATGAGAAGTTTATTTAGTTTCTAAGTTAATAGTTTAGTTTTTTTTTCATGTTGAAAAAGTTTTGGGTAGCTATAATTTTGCAAGTGTATAAATTTTAATATTTTTCCGTTGAATTTATCAAGCTCATGTTTCTTTTTGTCAAAGAAATTAGAGGTTATTTTTTTTATTGGAGGACATTATAAAATTACACTAATAAAACGCCTCTAGACTCATGTATGAATTTAGTTATGTGAGGCTTACGTCTTAAGCGATTGATTGTATGTCTTAAATATTTACCATACAATTTTACCATCGACATTAATTAGTTATTTCAAGTTGAAAACGTCTCTGGGGATATCCATTGAAAACCTCTTTGTTGCTTGTTAATATAAAAATAATAATCTTAAAACAAAGTCATGAATTTTTTAAGAAAACAGTCTATGGGGTCTGGACCAAATTAAAAGACCTTAGTCTTTATTCTAGATTAGTTAAAGTGAAAAAAAATACTTATATAATAGTCTTCATTTGCCAGCTATTATATCATATGCTCATGCCAACTCAGTGGTATTACCATTAAAATTCAAAATTGATTAAGTCAATCATATCTCTTTGGCCAATTTTTTTGCCATTTAGCTTTAAGGGGTCGTTTGGTGTGATGGATAAGGAATGTTAATTTCGGGATAAATTTTGAGCACTCTTTAATCCTTTATTTAGTTGCACAACATGAGATAACTTATCCCTGTATTAATAATTAGCCCTGCGATAAGTTATTTCTATCTTTGGGTGGAATAGTAATATCGGGATAACTTATCCAGGTATAAGATAGATAAAATGACAAAAGTATCCCTTTAAACTCATCTTATACCTCATTTTTTATATCCATGTATAATCATATATTATTTTTAATACCATGTATAATAATAGTCATAACCTTCACTACTCCTTATTTTTATTATAATAATTCTTCATATTTTTTCATTAAAAAGTTACACTATATAGATATAATTTTATTTATGAACTTATTTGACTAATTCTTATTTTTAATTTAATTTTAATTTAATTTCCTTACTATCAAATTACATGTTTTTAACTATATGTTCTTTTAGCCACTTGAAAATATATATTTTATATATCAATTAAAATGAGAGATAAAACGAAATGCTACAGTACTGAATACAAGCTTCTTGTGCAGTTTTCTCTAAAATTATTTTATGTTGGTATCCTTTTTAGCTAGATTTTGTGTATTTTTTTATTATCTTCTTTTCATCTCATGTACGCTAATTTCAAGAAAAATTCTATTGTTAGTTCACATAAATTTGAAGGAAATAGTAACATGAAATATGATTAAAAAATGAAGACAATTTTAGTACTTTACAATTTAGGAATGATATGTGTTTAAATGAAGTGACATAATAATAAATTATTTTGTACTTTAACAAATTTAAGATAAAAAATTTATTCTTAAATACATTTGGTATAATTATGGAAATGCACACACAAAAATATTTAAGCTAAATAAGAAAAAAGTTTTATTTTTAAGAATAAATAACTAAAGATTGAAAAGAAAAAATAAATAAAAAATAAATAAATATATATATAAACTAAATAAATTGAAGGGTATTTGTAAATAAACAACTTGTCCTTAGAATTTATATAATGCATATTATATTGAAAGCAACCAACCAAACAATCAATAAAAAATAATCTCAGCATAACTTATCACACACTAACTTATTCCAGCATAACTAATCGCATCATAACTTGTATTCAAATCAAATGACCCCTAACCAGTGTTTTAAAAGACTCTGTTGGGACTCGCCTTGGGGCTGGACTCTAGCATAACGCCTCGAGACTCGAGTGTGGAGCTTAGTTCTATTAGATTTACGCCCTAAGCGCCCGACGGAACACCCTAAGAACACCCAACGCCCAACGCTCGGGGCTCGCCTAACAGATCTTAGACAAATTATGTGTTAAAAACTTTAGTTAACATTGTTGACCCTCATAATTAATTCTTGAATAAATGAATGATACTTCATAATTTTTTAATCTATAGAGATAAGAAGATTGGAAGTAACTCAAATAACAAGTTGTAGTATTACATTTATACTATTTAATAGCATTGTGAAGGTGATTATACGTTACGTAACATTTCTTTTCAAAATACGTAACGAAATTTTACTATTTCACTTATCATTGGTCTTCATAATTTTGTCATAAATCTCGAAGTTATCATATTTTATTTAGCTATTTGAAAGTAATTTTATTTTTATTCACGAGTGATGTTTTTATTATAATACTAGTAAGTTTTATTGATTATTTTCTTTTAGGGGGTGAATTGTATAGTATGATAAAAATATATATTTTTAGAAAGAATGATATTTTTACATTTTAAGATTTTAATTTAATTCTTCTTTGTGGTAAGTTTTTTTCTGATTTTTATAATATACAGATAAATAATATATCTATATATAGATTATTATTATTCTATTATTATTATTATTATTATTATCTATATTTGTTTTTCTTTATATGAGGAGATTGTGGAAAGATGGTTAAAAATTAAAAATATACCTTTCCACAAAAAAAGGACCACAACTTTAGAGTGTTTTTTTTTTAATAAATACATACACATAATCAGATTTTAAAAAATTTAAAATCTGATTTAGTGTGGTGCTGACATGTGGCACTTTTTTTTATATGTGCAGTTAGATGGTTCAAATTTAAAATTTTAATTAAATTATTTCTTTTTTTATTTATATTTTATAATCTTAAATTGCAATTTCAAACTATTTAATTTTTAGTTATTTATAAACTAATTTTAATAAACTTTATTATAACATCTTTTAAAACAATTTTAGAAGTAGAGAGTTAACGTCTGCGGTTAGAATTTTTTTAGTTTTTTCTTTTTAATATTTTTTACGTGTAATTTAGTTGAAGTAGTTAATGTTAATAAACTTCATTATAACACCTTTTATATATGCTTTCACTATTTTTTTTGTATAATTTTTTTTAAAAATAGCATTCTTTTTCCCTCTATTTTTTAAATACAGATTAAAAAAGATTGATTAAAATTTGTAAATTGTATTTTAATTTTAATTAATAGATTATATAAAATTAATTTTACGTAATTATTAAAATAGTGATCATAATCTGAAGTTGCATATATATATGAATAAGTATAAAAAAAGTATTAAAAATTTAAAAAATAAAACAAAAAGTAATGGAGTTATAAAACATATAATTAACTTTCAGATTATTTAAAATATAACATATTTAATATCTAATATGTACATACTTATATGTATAGATTTTCCTGGAAAAAAAATGCTCAATTTTAAAAGTTTTTGACTAATTCTCTACTCGTTGAAAGAGTGAAAGATTAACATTGAAATATGGAGATGATCTTCATGTAATTTTTCAATGTTACTGAGAGATTCATCATCACTATCTAAGCCACTAATGTTATTTCATGAAACTCTCTTCATTGATGTCTTTTGATTTTATGCTTTGATCAATAAATTTACTTTGTTGGTTGCTTCCATTTTAAAAAAAAAATAAAGATAAAACTTACGTGAATTCATGATTGCTTTAAAAAACTTTCAAGCATATATGCAAAATCTTGTAAATATTCAACCTAAAGATAAATTATTTCACATCTAAATATTATCATACTCAATATTAAAAATAAAAAAATAATCCATAGTCACAACATAATTAAAAAAATAAAAATACATTCATTCATTTTTGAGGGTTTTCAATTTATTTATCATTTTTTAATCCTCTATATAGTACATAAAAAACAACATATTTCCTAACAAAATAGGAAGAAAAAACACATAGGCCTCAAAAAGTGAGATTTTCCAATATTACCACAAAGTCTATTCAGTACCATAGTTTCCAACGAACTCCTCTTTCTTGAGATATGAATTGCTCACTTAATTGTTCAACTTCTCTTGATTTTTCTCGATCATTTTTTCTTGACTCGATTATGATCATAAATTTGTACCTTCTTAAAGGAAGGATAAAGAATTTTTTGGAAAACAGTTACGTTGATTGGGGAAGAACTATCCGTTTGTTTGAATATTTTATCACTAACCACTCCTTTTATTTTAGGATAGAAGTGGGAAGTTAATGTGCAGTTAAAATATTTTTTTATTCTTATTTTTTTCACTATTATTAAATAAAAAATGTGCAGTTAGATGGTTCAAATTTAAAAAATACCTTTCCAAAAAAAGCAACACAACGTTGAGCTTATTTTTTAAAAAAAAATTAATTTTAATTTTAATTTTAAATTTTCTTTTTAGTGTTTGAAATTTCTATTTTTATTTTTAGAATTCCAATTAATTTTAATTATTTACAAATTTTGTTTTTTTTGGTAGTGCTGACAATAAACATTTATAATTTTTTTAAGAGTCAAAAACGTGTTAAAAATATATAAAAATTATTGTTATTCATAAGTTTTTATATTTTTATTTATAAGTTTTTATTTTCAATATTTGATGACTTATGTTTTTTACGGGTTTATTTAAAAAATATTTTTATTTTTATATTTTTAGATTTTAATTTAATTCTTTTTTGTGGTAAGTTTTTTTCTGATTTTTATAATATACAGATAAATTATGGAGTATATCTATATATAGATTATTATTATTATTATTATTATTATTATTATCTACATTTTTGTTTTTCTTTAAATGAGGAGATTGTGGAAAGATGGTTAAATTTAAAATATACATTTCCACATAAAAAGGACCACAACGTTAGAGTTTTTTTAAAAATAAATACATACACATAATTAATTTTAATTTAAAAAAAATCTGATTTAGTGTGGTGCTGACATGTGACACTTTTTCTTCTCCTTTTATATAGATAGATAGATTTTCATGGCATTTAGCACACTGTTTAAATATTGTCTTTTTGGTTATAAATTAATTTTTGTTGTCTTTTTGACCAATTTTTTTGCCCTTTAGGCTCCAGACTCAGAGAAAGAGTACGATGAAACTAAAGTGTTTCCCTTTAAATATTACTCCCTCCTTCGTCGGCCTCCCTTTTTTTCTATTTGATGTCCGATGTTCACATTAAAACATCAATTAAATTTGAATTGCTCATAGTAGGATTCATTAGGGAATGACACACTGACACTTCCAATTGATTTTTCTTCATAATCAGATTTATTAGGGGGTGACACTCCCAATCGATTCTTCTCCATATTCAAGGTTCAAAATTTGAAACCTCTGATTAAGAGTGAAATAATTTTTCTAGTGCACCACAAACTATGCTGGTTGTTCCTCCCAATTTATTTATTTAACTGTGCTCAAATTTACAGAAGAAAATGTATATTTTTAAAATTTATAATTAAAAAAATCATGTATATATAAAAATAATATTCCCTTTGTCCCTAAATACTTGTCCACTTTTGAATTGACACACATATTAAGAAAACAATTAATGACATAGCGAGTTTACCATTTTACCCCTATTAATTATGAAGTGGATGAAAAGTTCTACATTTTTCAAAATAATTAGTCATTTAATTGAGGGTATAATAGGTAAAAAAAATTGTTCTTTCTTGATTTGTCAAAATGGACAAGTAATTAGGGAAAACTATAATAGGAAAAGTGGACAAATAATTAGGGATAGAGAGAGTAATATTATTTCTTTGAGAGTAGATACCAAAAATACTTTTTAATTATTTACCTATTTTACTTTTGATTGATAAAGTTATTTAATATCTACTGCGGGTGAAAATAAATGAAACTAGATGGTGACATGGCTGAAATCGACGTAATTATGGTGCCGTGGTCGGTGGTGTGCCTTTGACAAATGCACATGACCCACTTGAGAGATTTGTTTTTCCTTTTTTGTACACACTTCTTCATTAAAATTCTATTTGTCACTTTTTTATTGTACAACCTACTTTACTGCTTGTCTGCTTCCAATTTCATTAATGTCTACATTTTTTAGAAAATTATACTCCATTTCTTTCTCTCTGTACAATAATAATTGTCCACTATTAATTTATCACATTTTTTAAGAAATTATAAATATATGATAATTTTACTATATTTCCCTTTGAATATATTATTTTCGTCCATTTTTAATTGTCATAGTTTTCTCTATTAGAGTCAAACGACAATAACTTTGACTAATATCTTACGATGTATTTTTTCATCATATTGATATAAAAAAAATTGTAATTTAAAGTACTTTTCATATAGGTTTTGAATATATAATTTTTTGTTTAAAATATTGAATTAATGTAATATAATTAAACTTTGAAAATTAGTTAAATTGACGTTCGAAAAGTGCAACATAACAAATAAAAGTGGACAAAGGGAGTAATAAATAAAATGTTTTGAAAAATGTAATAGAGAAATGACTATAATTAATGATAAGGTTAAGTTAGGAACTAAGTGTAAAATTATTCATTGATTTCATAAAGTGGACAAGTATTGTTGGACATCCCAAAATAGTATAGTGGACAACTATTGTTGGAGAGAGTATACTTTTATATTTTGTAATTTTTAAATTTTAATATGTCAAATGATATGTATAGTATTACAATATTTAAAAGATTGTTTTGATATATTACACCATTTTTTAATTTTAAGTCACAATTAAATTAACATACACAAATTGTTGGAGTCCGAGACTTGGGTTCAAAGCTTCTTGATCTCATTATATATATATGATCTTGGACCGTTGAACAATCTTCTCCTCACAAATTAGCTTTTAAAGTTAGAGTTAAATCCAAGGTTGACATTTTTTTTGTACAATATACAAATATATATAAAAGATCAACGGGTCAAAGAATCAACTTGAATCTTCTTTCTTTAGGTACATATACCTATCTATTTTTGGGGGCGGTGCCAAGAACAAAACAATTATTCTCAGGGCTCGAACATGAGACATTTGGTTAAGAATAGATAATCTCAATCATCCCACCACACCCCAATATTTGAAGTATATATGTGAAATTGTGGATCAACTCAAAAAATAAATATAAACATAAGAACTAACAAGCGTCACTACAATAAAAACAACTTTTAGAGGTAATAATTATAGACATAAATAAAGAATGTTAAAATTTTTACCGGCATTAGTTAAGTGTCATTAGAATCAATGTTGTTAAAGGTTTTAGGGACATATATAAAGAGTGTTAATTGTCGCTAAAAATATATATTTAGCGGCAATTAATCTATTGCCATTAATTAATTGCCGCTAATAATAATTTTGATAGAGTGTGTGCTGATGGTATACAATTATCAAGAATTGATGTCTACGAATTAGGTAGCTAGGCTAACAAATGAATGATGCAATTAGCATAGTATAATAAATGAAGTCCAATTCGTAGTAAAAATATAGATTGCAAACTTATCCTTCCATGTCTAAGTTTGAACATGTCAATACAACACTTATAAATAGAGTATATATGATATGTCAAGAGGGATTTATATATATAGGTTGGTCAATTTCGCAAATTGCTCATTGAAACTTTAGTAAGTAATTGTTAAAGAAAATCAAGTGGCGAGATAAATATCTTTTTTTTTAAAAAAAAAACAAGACGAGATAATATTATTTATATGATGGGATCGATACAATAGGATCAATCACATTACTTGTAGTGTTATAGACTAAGTTAAGTACGAGATTTATACATCTTGTAATAGTACAATTATTACTGAAATATTTAACAAAAGAAGTTCCACCCGTATCTACTTCTAATACTTCTAAAACTAACACCAGAGAAACTCTTTTATCCTTTGTTTGGTTACTATTTTTTTCTATTAAATATAATAAAAAATATTTTTATAAACAAATCAAATAATTTGAAAATAATACTAGCTAGATAATCAATCCGACATAACTAATTAACATATCTTCAACCCAAACGACCCATAGTCAATAACTTAAGATTTCCTTTTGCAATAAAATATAAAATCTAGTAGACTAACCCACCTTATTTAAGATTCTATTTTTATTCAATTTCTGGTTTGGTTAGTTAGGCAACCAGCCTAGCCCTTGCACATGGTCGTAAATCAGATGGGGTTATTGATATGATCTGGAGAATTGTCGCTAACAATTGGTATTCCATTCTTATCAATGGACAAACTTATGGTTTTTTTCATTCTATCAGAGGAGTGAAGCAAGGATATCCTTTGTCTCCTGCTTTATTTATCTTGACTGTTGAAGTCTTATCTATAGCTTTAAATCATTTGTTTGTTCATAATTATTTTAAGAGTTTTGGTATGCCTAAATGGAGTTGACTCTAGGGGGCGTATCGTCTACTAATACCTCATTTTAATCATATGCTACTATAAAAATCATTAATATTTTTTAAAAAGGGTAAAGATTGAGTTACTGCTATTATAATGCATAGTCAGAAGAGAAATAAATGGTATCATTATTTTTTAGTTCATTTAATTCAATTCACTAGGTTATTTATCTATAAAAAGATAAAAGATCAATGAATCAAATAATATTAGTTTAATTTTCATATCTTCCGAAAAAATTGAAAAAACTATAGAAAAGTAATATTATGAAATTAAAGAAAGAAAAATCAATTAAATAGATTTTGTTAAAAAAATATTCACGACTTTTAAAATTTTTTGTTTGATTAATTTAATTTACTTTATTGTATATAAATATTTTCTTAACGCAATTTAAAATTTAATAACTATTCATCTATCTTCAACTTAGTATATGAAAAGAGAGCTATATAAAAACAAAATGAGCAATATAAAATAAGAAGAATAAAAGATAAAATTACAAAGAATGTGACCAACAAATTTAAATAAAGACAAATTGAAAAATTGAAAAAAGGAAATATTATAAAGAAAAAAAAAATGAAAAATAAAAAGAATAAAATTTCATATTCAACCCAATGGAAAAGACTCATTGGATTGGGAATCTGACCCCATCTCAGCCTTTTAAAGCAGCCAAAAAAAAGAGAGGTGGAAAATGTTGCATACAATGGGAAATGAACACAAACCCTTCAAACCAACAATGACCCCCCTAAACAACTGCACCATCCTTTTCTTTAGTATTCAAGAGATTCATTTTAATAAATATACTTTCATAAAATCAAATTTTGACTTTATATATACATTATAATTTTTCGACGAATGAGATTCGGATGAACCCGGTACACACAGCTCCGCCTTAGTCTTAAGTCATTTCTCCAATAATTTCTTAATGATAACCCTTTTAAAATATATTGCTTCAGAAAAATCAGAAGACAAATGACACTCTCATTATATAATATATTTTTAATTTTTTACATGAAAAAGTGTCTAAAATTATCTTCAAACTATTGAAAATTGTATAAAATTATCCTCAATCCACCTATTGGCTCCCAAATACACATACCATCCACTTTTGAGTCCAATATTGATAACTTTTTTAACGAACAATCATTAAATATTTTAAATAAAATTTTTAAATACATGACAACCATTTATTGATTACCTTTTAAGTTACTTACATTAATTAACAAACCCACCCATTCTTAATTATATCCGACCCCAATCATATACACCCGTTCCAAATTAACTTAACCCAACCGATTAAATCAAATACACCTTTCGTTCCCAACATTTCATGACTTCATCTTCCAATCTGAATGGTAGATGTGTTTACAAGGCATTTTTCGAGCTTCAGATCCTAAATTGAAAACTACTTTATGAACAACGCAATGAGTCTCAAAATTTACATGATTCGAAGCTATTTGAATAATCTGCATGGATTCAATATGTGCTAACTGATCAAGTAATCGATCAAACTTAGATCCCATCAAAACTATGACATCGTTGTCCACAACGGCCGAAGACCTGATCATAGTAAACCTTTCAATCGGCATCTACCATTCTGATTGGAAGATGGAGTGAACTATTGGGAATGAAAAAGTGTATTTGATTTAATCGGTTGGGTTGAGTTAATCTGAGTTGGGTATAATTATGAATAAGTGAGTTTGTTAATTGATTTAAGTGAATTAAAATGTAACCTCATGGTATCACTGAGGTTTACTTTTAATTCTTCAATGAGACTTCCATAATGTCATCACAATATGTCTATTTACTATCTTGGTATCATTCATGATGATTGCTTCAGTCCTATTGTGAGACAACTCCATGATGATGTCGCATTATAGTTATATACATATATACTTTTGTGGTATCATTGAGGTTTGCATATGTCCTTAATGATACGAGTCATAATATATTTATATACTGTCATGATTCACGAAAGTTTGTTCTAGTTCTTTAATGAGACATTTCTTAATCATGATTAATTATTTGTTATTGTAATTTATTTATCAGTCTAAAAATAATTATTTAATAATTTTTTTTATATTTTTGTATATTTAAAAATATAAAAAAGCAAAAATATATACATTTCATTTATTTAGATTTTGATTTAAAAAAAAAACTAGTCAACTTTGATATTTTTTCTTATTTATTTATTTATTATTGTACTCTAGTTTATTTATTTATTATTGTACTCTAACATTAGGCACACCCTTTTCTGCAAATCTTGGTGAGGTTAAAATTCCTATTGTTGTTTAGCAAAAGTTTAGGCAGTACAAGAAATGGTTCAAAAGTTGATGAGTTTGAAAGAGAAGTTTTGAATTTTGAATTGGGCTATGTAGACAAATGTTAAGGTGTTAACTGTAGAATGTAAAATGAGTATAGTTAAATTTTGGTTTTCTTGATTTTACCGAATTAAATTAATTAAAAATAAAAAATCGAACCGAATAAGTGAATTTTAAAATTTTAAATTGAAACCAACCGTTCAAACCGAAAAGTGAAATCAAATTAAAAAAAGTTTAATTTGGTTAGTTTTTTCGATTTGGACCGTAATATGCCAAGCCCGCAAATTGGGCCTAAATCAAAAGGGGACAGACTCTGTAATGACTTTGGGCTAAATGAACATTTAAGGAATTATTTAAGAGTGGGCTATGGGATGGTAATTTGTTTGATTTTACTGTCCAATTAGTGTACTAAATACACACACAATATATCATGCTATTTTATTTTTTTCAGCTATTACTGACATGATCCATCTCATTACTGAATTATCATGCTATTTTATTTTTTTTCCTGTTTTTTTTGGAGCCTTGTAGGGTTTGAGCCAATTTTTCTCTACAACATGGCCTGTGCTTTCCTTAAATTTTAAAGTAAAGTATCCTATATTTTAACATAATAATGATAAAAGTAGTATTTCTTAGGATGACATAGCCTTAAAAGTGAAGGGCGAGATTCAAACGAGGAGCATAGAGTCACCAGCTATTTGCTAACTTGAAAATGTGCGTCTTAAATTGTGATATATATACACTATTACTGCTGTAACGAACTTTGTTTCTTCCTAGAATTTACTATTACTGCTGGAATTGAATTAAGATATTGTGGTTAAATATTGCAATTGAGTTTCCTATCAAATAGATGCTTACCAAACTAAAATAGAGAGATGTAGTAACTTATTACAATCCAGTTCAAAGCTACTCTTTTAAAAATCATTGTGTTTTCACAGCTTATTTATATTTGCATCATAGTGCCCATTAATGGATTAGTCATTTACATGTGGCTGGCTCTTCATGGGGCTATCAGGTGATGTAAACATAGGTTCCCTGATTTCTATCTTTTCCTCTTTATTCATTTTAAACTTTATGTTGAATTTGCTTTTATTTCCTATATCAAATTTGTGTACACTTGATAATGTGGACACTCTATCCAATAAAAATGCATGTTAGGTCTACTTAGTTTTGTGGCACCTATGTTGAGAGGCAGACTCAAGATTTAAAGTCTCTGAGTGTTAAGTAAATTTATCAATTAAATCAATTTAAGCGTTGAATCAAATTATTCATTTTTTTGATTATATGTCGACAAACCTAACAACAAAATATAAACACTAATAAGATGACAATTTATGTATTCAGACTACAAATTTCCACTCCACATTATATTCAACTGAGATCATGAAGTGAACAAAGCTAAAACTTTTAATAATAACATCATAAAATATTCATCATTTATTTACAATTGTCTCGACGAGTTCTCATATTCTGAAAGCAGTCAATGATGACATCATTACTTACATTTACAAATACATTACGCAAATCATTTAAATATTGATCACCAATGTTATTCTGCACTTCATTTTTTATGTATGCTCTCTTTACAATTGTCGTATCAACATTTAAAATTAGAGTCAACTTCACAAGTGAATGAGTTTTCACAAAATTTGCCTCAATAAATGCCTTTGTCAAATTACAAATTCCTTTCAAGTTGAAAAATTTGGAATTAATTACCTCCTCACATATGAATTATGAAAGTATCGAGTTGGTAACTCAAATCTAGAGAAAGAAAGCAACAACAACGGGCTGATTGGGCGAGGGAGGTTGATCTTTGGAGAAGAAAACAGACATGATTTTCGATTTGAAGAGAACAAAACTTTTCTTTTTAACTTTTATATCTTTAAATAAATATAAACTAATAAAAAATAAAAGAGAAGTAAAAGTTTAATAAATTAATTAGTTAAAAATAATCATTTATTAATGCTTAATAATAAATCAATAACAATTAGAAACAAAAATAAAAAATAAAAAATTGTAACCAACAAGATTTGATCCCGCAACCTCTGCAGACAATATATGACCCTTTGCCACAGGCACCACAAAGTACTTTGTATCATTGGGTGGCAAATTATTTATATGTTATATGTATATATACACCCATATATAGTTTCTGTCAAAACTCGTGGGTGGCATGGCACCCCAATGAGCCTTCATAGATCCGCCTCTGCCTATGTTACTCGAACTTTTAAAAAATGTAAATGACTGCATGTCGAATTCTCAAATACGACACGAATACAACATGAAAAGTAGAGAATCCATGCAACTTAATGTAGCACTGCACTCTATTATGAGATGGTGAATCATTCTCCTTCCACCTTTTTTCCCCCTCTCCCTTCTTTTGTTCACATCAGTGTGTCCGATTGAACTTGACACACGTCCTATGGTTTTTCTGTGTGCCTTTTTAATATTTTCTAAATAAAAACGACTTCCAAGATTTTTTATTGCACAAAGTGTTCAAAATTTTGAGAATTAGTTGTTTTCTTACTTTATAATTTTTCTTTACTTTCAATTACATAATATATAACTTTATTATTATTATTTTCATGGATTTTGTGTTTCGAATTTAACCTTTGATAATTTTTAAGATCTAATGGAGCTCAAAATATTTTTTTTCAGATTGCGGAAAAAAATAATTTGGCTCAAATTTGTCTATTAATATAGCATGAAAATTATTACACCCCTAAAATTGTTTACTACTTAGAATATTATACAGTCATTTGACACTAACAAAATTCTTATAAATTCTAACAATAACATAAAAAATTTACTCTCTATATCACAATTTGTTTATTGCTGAGAAAACTTTTAAGTTCATACGTATAAATTAGTTTAGTTTAATTTGATATAATTACCTAATTAATCTATTTGGCCCACATAAATCAAACATATAACCCCAACTCCCCAAAATACCCCTACTATGCCAAACAGGAGCAGATCTTTCTATAACCCAAAATTCAGTTGATTTAGGGTTTCACGTACAACTATGTCGATGCCGTGTGATTGTGGAAGGACTGTAAAGGAATCTCCACCGGAGAAGAAATTGAAACTGGATGCGGAGGTTGATGGAGATCAAAACGGGAATGAAGAATCTTCCGGTTATGATTCCGATGATTGGACTACTTGGCCAAATAAGGACGCCTTTATCAAGTACTTTCAACAAGTAAACGAGAGCGATGTATGTTCATTCTTACCATTCCTTTTCCTTATTACACTTATCACAATTGCCATTAAAATTGTATGTAGTAATTTAAAGTAGAGTGTACGCATACGTTACCCTCTATAATGTTGTTTCCGATAGACCATCTGCCAAAGGAAAAACATTTTAAAAGCAGGTCGAAAGAGGAAATACAACTTTATGTTAGAATATGCTTTTATTTTTGTATCGTTTTGTGCCTAGAGATGTCTGTGTGTTTTACATGAATCCCTCTTTCAATATGCAATTTTTTTTCTGTATATGGCTCAAGACACTATGGAATTTTATGTGCTAACACTCCGATAATGCATTCCTCCTTTCTGGGTCATTCAACATCTATGTGCGGTAAAAAGCTGGTTAAACTCAATTATTTTTTAAAGGGGTATGTTTGACCTACATTCTCTTGAATTGAATATCTGACGGGTAAGAAACTTTTAGTCATATATATCTGTGTTTGTGTTTGAAATTTGAAGGAAAAATTACCCTCCAATTATTGGAAATGGAGCCGATATATACCCTCCGTTTGAGTTTGGATGCAAAATTACCCTCACTGTTACACAATTGGATCAATATTATACCCTCCAGTTATTGAAAGTGTTCTTTTTTGTGTGACAACTGAAATGTTGGAAATTCATTACAACTTCTCTTTACCTGTTTATCATCTTGTCTGCACAGACATACATACATACATATGTGCATGCATAACTTGTGTATATGGCAGAATCTGCTCCATGAACAATACACATTCTGTTGTTGTACAAGCAACTATCGAATTTGTGATTATATATTACTCTCTTTGTTCAGATCACTCATAATTCAAATGCTGAATTATGCCCTAAAATATAAACCTTTTGACTCTGTTGATATTCTCATCTCGTTGTTTGTATGTATCTTAACAGGGCTTTGACTTTGACGAATACCCTGGGTCGTCCATGTATACACCCATCCGCCCCCTTCTAAAATTTGAAGGATTACCTAAGTTTGCTGATGAAATCAAGGGTTACGCTTCAATGGCAATCAAGCATTACTTTGGCGATGATGTATGATCTATATCTTGTTATTAATTTGCCCATTTATGTTGTGTAATTATTCTAAAGTATTGACTATTATTTGTAGGGGAAGGAACGCAATGTTACGAAGATTGTAAAGATAAATGCAGGTGGTCCTCGTGACGTTACCTATTACATTACCTTTAGAATTGATAATGAAGGGAAGGAAGAAACTTTTCAAGCTAAGGTGCAACTCCCAATTGGGGGAACAATAGAATTTCCAATTTGCAGGCGCAAGGATTAACTTCTCCCCTCATGTACAAAAACTTTGGTCTCCGGTTTACTATAGTGAATTAGTTGAAGACTTAAAATATTGTTCTTTGTTTCAATTCTCTCTTTTTTTACGCTTTTCTATATCCCAAGACCACACTATTTATAGGTGAAAAATTCTTACTAGCAATGAATAGAAAAATAACGAGGAAGATAATAGGATAAACGAATGGCCTAAAGCTTACATAAATTACCAAAATAAAGAGGTAGAATTATGGGTGAAATGATGAGTTGGTGGTTATAAAAATTACTAACAACTAATGACCACATTCTACCACAATTGATGAGAGTAAAGAGGCATCAATGAACATAACATGATACATAATGTGACTTATGATACATTTTTATTAATATTAAAATGTCACACTAACAAATTCTCTTTATTATAATTATCTTCACCCCTAATGTCTTTGCTTATATTAGGTTAATGATGAAAAATGTCAAGTTTAGCTAGTGACCAGTAATTTGTGCACAAACTGATAGAACTTGACATTTTTAGTATGCTAGATATTTGCTTTTGTATCAAATAGTATGCTAGTAATTTGTGCCTAAAACCATTAAATTGAATATAATCTATCAGTTTTGAATAAGTATTAGTAGCACATAATGTTAGGTAGATTAATTGCAAGTAGAAAATATCTAGCATACTATTTGATACAAAAGCAACCAACTGATTTTGCATTATTTTCACAGCTTGAATGTACAATATATTGAACCTACGGGATTCATCCTCAACTATTATTATCAAGAAAAAAAATCCTAAACCGTTACAAAATCGGTAACCCGATAAAAATAAAATCTAAATTGTTATCAAACCGTTAAACCAATAATTCATTACCGAAAAGTAATACAACATTTTATCGATTCAGATTATCAAATTCGATTTGATTTTAGACAACTCTAGCTAGGGTGATGTGCATGTTGTCTTATTCTATCTTGAGAACAAATGTATCAAGATTGTTTTCAACAGACTCTCGACTCAAGTAAAACATATTAGAAATCACGTAACAAATATACATGAAGAAGTTATACTGAAAATAACAAAGAAAAAAATTGTAACAACAATAAATAATAAGATAATAAAAGCTAAGGAGATAACATGTGATTTAATTAAAAACAGTGAAATAACTACCATATATATGCTACATACATAACAACATAGAGTAAGTAGTCCACATTTTAATGAAAGCCTAAAAACATGCATTGTTTCTTTCTGTTTTTGTTAGGTCTTTTTTTATAGTTAAAAAGGAAATTGGAGCAGAAGACAAAGGTTGTTCACAATCAGTCTCAATAATATTACTCTCTGTATTCTCCGTTTTTCCCAATGTACAACATAAAATGTAGTGGAGAAGTTGTTTTCAATCTATCCACGACTCAAAAAAAGTGTAATTAACATAAGATTGTAAGAAAACTAAATTTTTTAAAAGTTAATCAACATGAATAATGCAAATGAAATGACAATAAATAGAAAAAATTAAGAGTATAAAATACTACATAAATACTAATTAATATACATAAAATACGATAACACTCGATTACCTACTACTAGTTTCTCTAGAATTATTTAACTATATCAAAATTCAAATAAGTTTATATAAACAACAAGAGAGTTCCTGAAAAACCATTCCAATAATAAAATAAAAAAGTTCAACAAAATGATAATTTGATTGGAATAAAATGGTACAAAGTCCCGAACAAAAGTTGAAAATCGTACAACGTGATCATTACCATATATTAGGGATAATTTCAGAAATTTCCCCTCAAGTTTGACCTTATAATAGTAACCTTCCTTGTGGTTTTAGTTATTACGTTCACCTTCCATATTATGATATTTTTATAACGAAACTAATATAAATGTTAAATTCTCTATAATATTCCAAAACTACCCTTATTTGCCACTCTTTGCTAGAATTGTAGGTTCTTAAATCTAAACACCTTCTCAATTTTTTTAAAGTGAAAAGTAATTCAAAACTCATGCCAAACACCCTCTTACGAATTTTCAAATACAAAAATAGAAATAATATATTTTGCCGAAAATGACCCTTAATAACATTGCATTTACAATAAGTAAAATGTATTTATTTTTGCAACAAAAAGAAAACATTGTATTGAATGCAGAGGTGGATCCAAAATCTGCATTTTATGTGTTCTATGTCGGGGCTCTACCACAACTCATTTGATTTATAGAGGTCTAAATTCTATTTTAAAACTAATTTAGCATATTTTTTAACATCACAAAATTACTATGTTTGGACGAATCCATGTCTAATGCACTTGGTCAACACATTAGTTGTGGCCTAGAGAACCAAGTAAGGCCCAAATTAACCAACCAACAAGATTAAGATTCAACCAAAACCTAACAAAGAAGAACAGATAAACAATAATTACTTCAGTAACACATTGACTTGCACTAAAAACTGCTAATAATGATTTGTTATTTTCTTATGCAAGCATTCACATTGTTAAGACTAATGCCAAGAAAGAGAAATAAGAATTTGTTTGGTGCATTGTTTTTTTTTGGATTAGTTCGATACCGTTTGTTAAGGTGGATTAGTTCCAACAACAGTATGTGCCGGAGCTATTTTACACGTTTTTCTTTCAAATTAGGAGTTGTGGCTTGGTGAAGCAAGTAATACTGAAAGTAACCAACCAACAAAATTAAGATTTAACCAAAACCTAACAAAGAATAATAAATAAGCAATAATTACTTCAGTAACACATTAACATACACAAAGAACTGCTAATAATAATCTCTTATTTTCTTATATAAGCATTCACATTGTTAAGACTAATGCCAAGGAAAAGAAATAAGAACTTACTTAGTGCATTGTTTTGTTGTATAATTAATAAATTTTCTATTATTTGAAACAAGAAGTAAGCCGACAAAGCAATTGTCAAGGCTACATCGAAGGCGGTTAAGGACAAAAGATTGACTTAGAGGGATGAAGGAAGTGAAAGAAGTTGAAAATTTGTGGTCACTTTTGGGGACCACGTAAATAAAAAGACTAAAACTTCAAAAGTTTAAGTATTTGGATTAATTGTTTTGACTACTTTGATGACTGAAAGTTAAGGTATTTGGATTGATAATTTTGACTACTTTGATGACTAAGATTCAGGAATAGTTTAGGGCTTTGGATTAATTATTTTGCAACTTTGACAACTATTTCATTCATAGACTGTTTCAGGTCTACAATCTTTAGTCTCTTACATGATCATAATAGTTTTTATGATTCTCTTATAGCGGCTTTCTTATAAATAAGTTAATTGATCAGATCTTATTAAAATTTATATATTAATTTACTAAAAATATAGTGACCAATATGTACCTATATTAAATGGTAAAAAAAATTATTCTAGGCAGAACATGCTCTAAATCGGTTCACCCAACATGGACACAAGAATATTAAGTTAAAAATAATAATTTTGTAATAGTCAAACTTGAGGAGAATTTTTAGGCCCAAATCGATTACTTTAAATAGAAAAGTAAATATGTTTTTGATGAAGATTTTTAGGCCCAAATCGACTACTTTAGATACAAAAGAAACTATATTGTTAATGAAGATGTTTAGACCCAAAATGACTACTTTAAATAGAAAAGAAACTATGTTGTTAACGAGAATTTTTAGGTCCAAATCGACTACTTTAGTTAGAAAAGAAACTTAGTATTTTGCATAATCACCCGTAGCGGGCCTGTTGTGGTACTCTGACATTGTAAAAAAAGCATGTCTTGCTTCTCAAATTTTCCTCATGATCCCGCAGGCTTGTTGTGGTACTCTGACATTAAAAATCATCTTAGCTTGCATATTAGTGTATTAATGCTCTTTGTGTAAATAAGTGATACTTCTTGATGAATTTTTCAAAAACAGGGATGTAATTTTCTTTACTTTCTTTTTAGTGTTGTATTCATTCCATTTATATTAATAGGAATTTACATTGTTTATGTTAGTTAGTCTTGTATGTAAGCACACAGGTACTTAGTTACATACGTACTTGTCAAAAAAATAATTCAAATGGCAGTAATCAAAGTTAATGATAGAGTATAAAATGTATTGACAAATGTGCATTTTGCTACTAATTCTCAGTATTGGATTTTGTGAAGTCAAGAAAAGAAGCTCTATACAGAATTGAGTCCTAGAAACAAAACTTTTGCAGCTATACAAATAATGTAGGTCATAGGATGTCTTTAACTCATCTTTTAGATTTAGAAAAACCTTGTGACTGCCCATTTATGAAAATTAAATATGAGTTATCTAAAAACAAAATCAATTAAAATCTCGAAGATGTTGAACTTCCTTAGAATTATGTAAGGAAAATTCAAGAAAACCTATCATATGCTTTGGTAATAATGTATAGCTTGATAAACCTAGTAATTTAATCTGCTAATGTATAGTTGTTAATGCAAACTAATTGGTCCTGGGTGGGAAAAGAATGTCTCTGTGTTGTGGAGGATCAGGGAAAATGCTGTGAGTTGATAAATTCAAATTTAACACTTGCATTTTCATTTTATACATTTTGTCTATTACTATCTTACAAGTTTTTGTTTGTATGATTCTTTTGTTCATTAAAGGGGCATGTTGGGCATTTGTCGCGGCGGAAGCCATTACTGCCTTATACCACATTAAGTTGAAAAAGATGAAATTGTTGTCAAAGCAACATGTTATTGATTGCTTGTTAAGTGTATTCAAAACGTCAAAAAACATTCGATACCACGAAGAAACAGGGTGCTACACCAATCACTACAACAATTACTATCAATTTGCAATGAATGAAGGAGTTTATTCTGATGCTTCATATCCATATGTTGACAAGAGGGGAAATTGTCGTAACCTACCGAACGAGGTAAGCACATACTATTGAATTTGTTGTTGGGTTGAATATTCTGGTTTATGTTACATCTTTTAAATTGTGTAGGAGAAAACAAAAATTAAGGGGTTTAAAAAGGTTGACAATCTTGACATGGGCAAAAAAGGAATTGAAGAGCTAATTCGAAAGCAACCAATTAGTGGATGTGTAAAATTGGTGGACAGCTTTCAGGGGCATTTAGGAAAGGTAAGAAGAACTCAATTGATCGACTTTTTGTGTTTATGTTTTCTTTAATCTAATTTCATTTATGTTGATAGGATATCTACATGGACCAAATTGAAAAGGAAATTCACTTTGAAAAGTTGCTCAAAAGTGGAAATCAATCCTCTGTTGAACGTCATGTAGTGTTTATCGTATGCTTTGGTGTTGAGAACGGCATAGAATATTACTTGATTAAAAATAACTAGGGAGTAAAGTGGGGTTGAGAGGAGCGTTGTTTCAAGCTTATCTTTTCCGGTTCTTGATGACTAGATAAATAGTCTTTGATTCCTGGTTGGGCTCGGTTAACTAGTTCTCTACTATTGTTTTGTGCTACATTAACAGTAGTTATTTGTAGAGAAGCTTTGAAGTTCAGCTAACTGATTAACTAGTGTGTTTTTACTGCTTTTTGTGCTATTGTTGCAGCTCTTGGTTGAAAATTATGACCATATATGTAATGATAAATTTGTTGTTCATGTGTCATGTGTTTGCATCTTATATTAATTTATGAAACAACCTCAATGAAAGGCTACTAAAAATACTCGATCCATTTTTAACTGAAACGATGTGTATGTTAATGATCAGTTGATCATGACAATCTTGCTCTTATTATGTTAGATATTGATAGAATGCGTGCGTCCACTATCAGTCAACGGACCAGGTCCTTTGACTCAGCAAGAACAGTAATGAAGAGTAGACAATAAAGAGAACACAACACAAGCAGTTTACATGGAAACCTCTTTGCTCAAGGGAGTAAAACCACAACCTGTCTTATAGGATTTTCAATTGTTTCCACTAATCTCTTCAAGCAAAAGTGAAATACAGTTACAACCAAAGTGAAAAGAGGTTATTAATCTCATAACTAAGTAATAACTCTATTACTTACTGAGCCTAAGCAGATACCACACTGCCCACTAAGCTATCACCACTAGACAACTTAGAATTCAACTAAGCAGATACCACACTGCCCACTAAATCAACTAACTCCTAGATGACTTAGAATTTTACTAAGCAGTAAATAATGTTGCCTACTAAATCAGTTAGCCTTAACTGATTTAGACTTTTACAAACGAACACAAGATCTGAATCCTTTATAGATTAGGAACAAATTTACAATGTTAGTACTGAAGATATAATCCTAAAACAACTAGACAGCTTCCAGCTCTATCAGGTCCCTATTGTTCTTGAGGATGATACTTCTCTTGAGTGTTAGCCTTTGCAAAAGTTCTTGAGAGTTTTCAAGTTGCAAAAACTAAGGTTGTGTCTATTGGACATATCCTGTATGAAGAATAGACGCAATCTTCGAGGCCATACCATTGGCCAAGGTTTCTACCATAGTTGGAGACTGTGCACCAACCAATTGTACTTTTTACAGCCTGACATTTGTGTGATATTGACACCAGGATCAGGTCCCTTTACAAGGTTCCATGATTTTGTCAAATCACCAAAACTGCAAATAACAATTTCCCAATTTTTGATGATGACAAACTCCACACAAATGCCTTCATTTCCATTCCCCTTGTCAATCAGACCCTTATTCATTCCCCCTATCAATCAGACTTTCCGCCAACCTACGCAACCAACATTTTAATTTTCCCCCCTTTTTGGCATCATAAAAAAAGAGTGCAGTAAACCAGCAAAACAAATAGGATTGCTAAGTAAGATCATGACCAAAGGCAACACCAAGATGGTTATAAAAACATGAATAGAAATAAATCAGTCACAACAAAACAAGAATCAACTTTATTGCACAAAAATCAGCAGTCAATACATTAAATTTAAACTGACATAGAGAACCCCGGACACTGTCAACACAAAGGAAAGACACAGGAAGGGACAGAGAAGAACTATGAGGAAGGAGGTTGATGTGAGAGGGACTTAATAACAAGAGTAAGCTTAGCATTTGCTTCATCATTATCCTTGATCAATTTCTCTTGTAAGGCAACATTTTGAGCCAGGATCACATTATTCTTCTTCCTCAGCTTGTTGACCTCTGCAGTACCAGGTCCCTTAGACTGTACTTTGAGTAACTCAGCCTTCAATAGGGCAATCTCCACATCTTTGTTGCTCACACGCACAGTCATCTCCTCCAGCTCGTGCTTCAACTGATCTTGTTCAATTACCAACTGAGATATCTAGCTCAGTGGACCAGTCTTTCCTTCAATGCACTCACATTCCACCAGAGTAGTTAGAGAGAAGGATTGCTTGGCAGTTCCAATTTTACCCTTTCCTACTGGAATGTTCAGATGTTGAAACACCTTGATCAATAAATAGCCATAACCCATGCCACGTTTACCCTTGTGTTCAATCACCGATTTGTACATATGCTCCATCATTAGGGCTGGAAGGTCTATGGGTTCAACCTTGCATAGTGATTCCATGATGAACATATCAGTTGCAGAAGCGACTGTCCGCTTTTCGGTCCGAAGAAGAAGCACTTTATTGACAAATTCAAACAACAGCTGGTACTCTCATTTAATGAGTTTCTTTTGAATCCTCGCACGGTGCATGTCAGGGAGTTTGGAGGATTCTTTCACAAACTCATTGGTGCAAGATTTTCTGACTACGGACCTGATCCTTTCTCTGGGTACTTCTAGTATTTGTCCCAACAGTTCCTCATCCAGATGTAAACTTTTGTCTCCTACCATGGTGTTGAGGCTACCATCCTCTGCAAATTCTACATTATAATAGAACTCTCAAACCTGCTCTTCATATAGAGCAAAAGATTTGATCTTGAACAAGTGAGTCCACGATTGAATCTCCACAAGATCATACAGAGAATCCATACCTGGCTTGGTAATGATATCAGTATCAAACACTCATCCTCCTAGAACCTTCTGTAGGCGCAGATTATTAACAATTGATTGTTTGCTTACTGCATAGTCATCTTTATTCCTTTTGGGACCTCGTTCCTGTGCAGAGTCTTGCTGGAGAACATGAAAAGTTTCTTTTTTCCTCTTTGACGGCTCCCTCCTCTTTTATGAGTCGCTTCATTTTTCCTTTTGTAGGGTTACCCTTCGTGACCGCAGATGCCTTAGATTTTCTTTTACTGGTCTTCTTCACTTGTTTTCCTTTTTCCTTTCTAACATCACCCAGGGGAGAGTCTTCTCCCACACACTTATGCTCAGAAACTTCAATGGAAACATTCACTATATCATCAGTAGGCATCTCAAAGACCGTATCACCAGATCTTCTTCTCCTTCGATTTTCTGCCGTAGTTGTTTCAGTGGACTTCATAGCATCCCCCATAAGTTTTTGAGAGACTGCTCTAGTAAAGGGCCTTTTTCTAGGGGTTTCTTCTGTGACCTTTTCTTTTCCCTTCGAGGTGATAGGGACCATTCTCCTTTGCAAGGACCACTTGAGAAGGACATTGTCCTCGTCAGTGTCACTAGGATCAGAATACTGATAGACACCAACCTCTGGAATTTGGTCAAATACGGGTTAAGAACCTTCAAGTATTTCATCCACAAAACTTCCTGCTTCTTCATTCATTACCCATTTCTCTCATTTGTGCTAGACTCTCGATAACCAGGCTTTCACTGGCGGCAAGAATATTTGACTCAGAGAACTTACTATTGGGAAGATCACCCTCAAACAGTTGGTCAAATAAAATACCTGAGTAGGGACTAGGTTGATGTGAGGGTGCAGGGTTATTAAGATCTATGGGAGTCTGGGGAGTAAGAGGACTGGCTTCTGTAATGTTGACCGGAGAGATGGTCGACATTTTCGACGGAGAAGGAGCATCAGATGATGTATAGAATGCCACTGGATCTATTTCATTTAAGAAGTCTAGCATTTTCTTCGAAGAAGACGATGACTGAGACATGTTAGAGAGAGGAGAAGACATGTATTGCAGAGAGAGAGAAATATTAGAGCTTTTGGCGGAGAGCTTTGAGAGAGAGGGAATTTGAAATGTGAAGAGATGGAGTGGAGGAAAGTTGTATAAAAAGAACTGAATCGCTGTGTCAGGTCCCTGAATATACGCGTCGCTTGGACTTAAAGCGATGGGACAACGGTCAGAATGGTCGATGACTGACACGTGGAGATCTCAACGGTTCTCATTCAACAGTTTAAATAAAATGTAGAGAATGCTAACCTTTGGAGAGGACCATGTCCCGATCTCCAGGTGTTATTCATATAGATTATAGATAGAAAATAAATATAGAATCAATAAGTTATCCATATTCGAAATTCGGAAATTACAAGTTTAAAGAGGAAAAACAAAAGGCACAGACCATGAGAGGGAAGTAATTGCACTGACAAATCCTATAATTTGCAAATTATGTATAACGAAGTATGCATCATATTTTTCTCCAGAATAAAATAATACTTAGTTCTGACAAAAAGTAGAGACAAAATTTACCTGCGGTGCTTGACATCATATTCATTGCTTCACACACCATAATATATATATATAATGTGTTGCATATATATTTTTAGCTTTTATTATAAAATTTGTGTAACAAAATAATAATTCAAAAATGTATTTTAAAAGCTAGGTCACTTGAGAAAATATTTGTTATTATGATACGGAGACACCATTTAAAATTTGTGAATTTAAAATTTGAACTTGTATTGTTTTTACTGTAATTCATTACTTTAGTTATTTATTTGCTGAAAAGAAATAACTTGAATAAGCGGACAAACACAGTTACCATCTAGCAATAAATAAGTGAAGAAAATCAATATCGTATAGCCCCATAATGGTATATAGAAATATGTCTATTGAATTTCATGCTCTAGATTACTGTAAATGCACGTAAATACCTCCAACTCTAAATACTGAATTAACTAAGAGAATTGAAATTTAATGACAAAAGAAATCTTAAAAATTATCAATAACTTATCAAATAGGATGAATAAACATATTTTTTCGACAAAATTTGCTAACAAAGCAAAATAGATGTACATTTATCAATTCAGCCCAAACATAACTTTCAAATTTGTTGTCTGATTTTATAGCTGTTTTTTTTAATAATTATAACATATCTCGTGAAATCCGTCTAGGGAGTGTAGGGTGTGCACAGATCTTACCTCAATTCAGAAGACCCTCAACTTAAGTCGAGTATAGCAAATCAGAGTAAATATGAAAAAGAAAAATGACAGTGAAGAGAATATAATATCATATAACAACTATTACGAAAATAATAACAACAACAACAACAAAATATGTAATAACCGAAACACCATAAAAACAATTGGTGGTAGAAAGCAAAAGCAAGACAATACAAGAATAAAAGTACTACTACAACAGACACCACTAAGCTTAAACCCTTTGGAAAGCAAGAGAACACTCCATTACAACCTTCTACATTAATCGGCGATCTCCATGCTTAAGCATGCATTTTCTGTAATTGATGAAATTAGTTTCGTTTTTCTTCTGAGCTTTGAAAGGCGAATTAGCTTATGTATTTGTCAATAATAATTTTACCTCATGCACATGATATTTATAAGCCAAAAGTTTGCCTAGAATTCTGTAGAAAGCTCAAAAAGTTTATGTTTGGAGAATGGAGAGACATTCTTAAAATGCGTTTTAAAAACACCTTTTTCATTTTTAGTATTTAATATAATATAATATGATATAATTATTATTTAATATTTAATTGCTTTAGATATTTTATAACATTTTTGAATTAAGATAGGGGTAAAATAGTATTTCAACTTTTACTTTTGTGACTTCCCACTTTTAATATAATATGATTACTATACTATATTTTTTACTTTAAAATATTTTTGTCCTTATATTTTTAGTCCAAAAATATCCTTTAAAACAAAATAGTAGCTAAAAAAAATACTTCTTTCTGACCGTCACTTCAAAACAAGAAAAAATAAGTAATATTCTTTCAATTTTTTGGGATAGGATCGAATTAAATATGTGAGATATATAAGAACATATTAAAAGAAAAAAAAAGGAAAAAAGTTTGATATATACCTCAATGCGATTTGAAGTTGATATGTATAGTCATTTGTTATAAAATTAGCTCACATATACCTTTTATCACACACAAAGACAGATCTACCTAAGAGTTAGGGGTTCACCCAAATCCCCTCAATTGAAAAATTATATTTTATATGTAAAGTCAAATTTGAGTATTTTGTGTATATAATATTAAATGAAGCCTCTCAGTACAACTGATTAACCCAATGGTCCAGGTGTTCAAGTTTCAACGTATCACTCAGTTTGCAAGTTCAATTTCATATTTTGTAGTTTTCTCCATTTTTTTAGTTAGCTAACCTTAGCGGACATCTCACTTTGTTTTTCATCCTATAATTTTACGTATTTACTTTTTCATATTTCGAATTCCTTGAATGAAAATTTTACGTTCGCCATTGATCACGCCCCTAGCAAGAAAAGGCAGATATTGAGGATTTATACAAACGCCTACTGAAATATATAATAAACTCTTGCTAAAGTTGTAGTTTAATAGGAAAATTCTGCGTCAGCCATTGATCACACCCCAGCTAGAAAAGGTGGATATCGAGGATTTATACAAACGCCTACTAAAATGTATAATAAACTCATGCTAAAGTTGTAGGTTGATAAGAAGCGGAACATGTACTAAGAAAAGGTTACCTATATTAATTCAGAATGTTAATTAATTAATTAACGGAATTAATTTGCGTAACGGAATTGTTTTGAAAATTCGCGTAACGGTACAATTTGAAAGTCGCTCAGAAGGGACATGTTCCTTCCGAACAAATACTTCTAATCCCTTTAGACATCATCATTGTGAACATACTTGTGTTATCTCTTGTATTCAGGTTAATAAACAAATAGTAAAGATGAAACAGAAAAACATAAAATAAAACTATCCGAGTTCAGATAAGTATCAACTATGTGTTCTTAAGAAAAAATTTAATCCCCTCAAGTACCCCATGGTTGTAGATTAATTTCTCCCAAGATAAAATGGATTAAACATTTAAAAAGTAGTGGTACCTCAAACTTCGATAATTTTAGCAAACTCAAAAATGCAGCAACGAGATCACACACACAGACTCGATTGATCGACAATTTTATTTATAAGAAGAGAATTTTCATGTGTCTACCTTTTTTACTTTATTGCGTGTACAAGTTTTTGTCCAGTACAAATAGTTTGTTGCCGTGAAAATCAGGAAGCACGATTTTAGATAGAAGAATTGAAATTTTCAAATTTTAAAATCAATTTATGTTGAGGAATTTAAGGAGAAAATAAGGTAAAGGATTATGAAAAAAGAGAAGGAATCATTTTTATATATGAAATGGGACGACTTACACGCTTATAAAAATAGAAAAAGTCGACAACGTAATTGTAACCGAGATTTGATGGCGAGTGATAACTAAAATAAACTATAGCTATGATGACTAATTAACTAGTATAAATTTACTTAATCGCGTAATTTCCCCGTATAGTAATGAATTGTGGAGCTATGATGACTAATTAACTAGTATAAGTTTGTTTAACTGCGTAATTTTCCCATATAATAATGGATTGTATTTGTTATACCACTTTCTCTGAGTCTCGTTTGCTCCAAAATCAAATTTTATTAGGAAATACTTGTACAAGGTAAATTATTACTCGATATATAATTTATTCTCTTATGTTATCCTTTCTATTAAACACTATTTAATATTTAATACATTTCCAAAGCTTAAATTTAATATATTCAAAGGGTAATATAGTAATATTATCTTTATTATTTATTGTTTCTTAAGTTGTGTGTCAAATTAATAGTGGACAATTATTATTGGACATAAGAATAATACACTTAATAAATTAGATTTTAGTTGATTTTTAAAATTATTAAATATAAGAAACATAGTAAATTACAATTTTATCTATGGTAGATTCTTTTAATAAAGGGTAAAAAATTGGGGAAACTATATAAATAGGCCATAAAATTCAAAATATTACAAGTTCATACCCAAACCTAAAGTAATTTTTAAAATACTCATTCTCTCATAAATAATTACAGCTTATACACATTCATTAACGCTTATAATTTTCGCTTAACTGATACTAAATCAACATATAGTGTATTGGTATCATTAAGACTAATAATTTTCGCTTAATTGATACTAAATCAGTATCATTTATTGTATTGATATCATTAAGACTGATAATTTTGCTTAACTGATACTAAATCAGTATACTTTATTGATATCATTAAGTTTTCTGTTCAAAAATTACTCATTAGCAATGATACTATAAGAGTATATATGTAATTGGGTTAAGTAAGTAATTTGATTTTCTCCTCTTATCATATTTGTATAACTTGATAGTGTGTATAGTATATCCAATAGTGTTAGTGAAAAATTACAAAATAACATAATTACAATATTACAATTGAAAAATAAAACGAAAAAACAAAAATTTCTTCATGTTGAGGCACAGATATTTCGCTTTCTTTAAGGAGATTCAAGCCCACTACAACAATTGTTTTCACCGGTCCAGCAATAGTCCTTCTTGACTTGTCCCCTCTTGGATACAACAACCTTAACACAAAATATAACTCAACAACTTTGGACAAGAGTTGAGTCCAAAGCTCAACAAAAAGAACACCTCCCTTCAACTAATAAGAACTCTCTTTTTTGACTAACTTTTTCCTCTTTATATTTTTCTTGTATCTCTTAACCAAATGAAGATCACCACTATTTATAGTTGAGAAAGTCTAAATAGCAATGAATAAGAAGATAATGGGGTAGTAAATAGTGAAGATAAATGACCTAGAGGTTACCTAAGTTACAAAGAATAATGGAAGAAAAATTATGAAGAAAGAATAATGGAAGAAAAATTATGAAGAATTAAGTAGTGGTCATAGTTGACCACTACACACGTTCTGCTAGAAAGCCCCAACGGACAACAAAAATTCCCAACGTTCACATCAAACTTAATCAGCAATGAAGTGTGACAATTAAGCCAAATTCAATGGCTAAAGGAGTAATGCACCATGCTGAGTAATTATGCTATAATGGTCTAATTTCTGACAGGTATGAAACCATGGAATTGGAGAAAGCACTTCAACATAATTTTAAGAATATTAAAATAGTCCTAAAACCAACAATTTAAAATATGAAAATGCTCCTAAAACCAACGAATAAAAATGTATGTTGATAGTTATGAGAGATAGGATGGCAAACCATTAGATTTGAACTGGATTTCATTTCAGTGTTTGTAAGATCACTCAGAGATGCAGATGGAGTTGGTACTCCTTTCTCTACAAAATCTGGTTGCCTCTTTCTCTCATTCTATGCATAATTTGTGTATATGATGGAATCATGGAAAAATGATAGCCTGGTTAATTTGCATAAAATCAACTTCATTTGGACCATTTCTCCAAAAATGTCTTTACACTACAAATACAATTTAAGTTACTATAGAAAATTGTTTGTCTTACATACTTCTCATAATTCCATTCAAGCTTCTACTATTATCTGAAACTTGGGCCAAATTTTATGTCTTCGTTTGAAATTGTTGCGAAGACGTAAAAAAGTGTTTAACCAAACCTAATTACTTCATTATTTGTACATATAAGCCCAAACACAAACCCATATTACACAAACAACAGTAATTCATTAACCATATAGTAACTGCATGCACCGGCTTGAAAAACAAGTAATTAACATACATACAATACTTCTTCGACTATAACTGACTACTACTACTATAGCACTACACAGAGATTAGGATTGTTGTTGACTCCTTTCATTCATCCGGCAGCTACAGTCACAGAAGCAGCTACTCCACCAGGAGTGGTGGACATGTCGTGTTTGTTCCGTAGCTCCGCCCCTACCACTCCTTCTGCATCCTGCCTCGTCGCTGCCTTATCTGCCGGCAATACCTTAGTAGCACCCTGCGCAAGTTTAAATTAGCTTCAAGTTGAGTCTATCTACTATATCGAGTCTCAATTTATGTGGGACAATTCAAATATATCAATGGGGCAACACTGGAATATCGAAATACAAACTTCTCACAGTAAAATTCATACGATTTGTTACTAACCGATAAGACATCTCCAAGCTTAACTTTGTCCTCGTCTTTTATCATAGATTCATTATAGGCAGCAGCCGACTGAGCAGTGGCTGCTACGCCTCCAGGTGTGATAACATTGCTGCCTGTTGCGCGTACTTCAGCTGCTTGGATTGCTGCTGCATCGCATTGATCCACTGGTTTGCCCGGTATTGTTTGTCCAGCAGCTTCAAGAGCTTCTCCTATTGTGATTTCTCTCGTACTGCCACCACCACCACCTCCTCCGGTGGTTGCTGCTCCTTGTGGCTGTCCTCCGCCACCTCCTGTTGGCTGAATGTATTGTCCAACTACCTTTATGTCATCAACCGTACATAAAATTAGCCGCTAATCAACAAATATAGGAGCTAGCTGACCTTTCAATTGGTGAAGTGCCAAAATGTTGTTGGCAGTGACGGATTCAGGATTTGAAAAATAAAACATAGTGCATGAAATTTGAACTTGAAACTTAGAGATGAGTTTTGAATTCCCTATGCCACTAATTAAGTCGACCTCCAATCTTCTGTTTAGGTGAAACATTTGGAACTACGGTGGTCGTAATTTGGCCACCTAATCAAATCATTTGGTGTTTTCATCATTTTATTTTGACGAAAAATAAGTGATATTTTACATAATCAAGTTGCGCGCAATACATAATTAGTAATTAATAATGAGACAACTTTACCTGTCCAGCAACTGATTCAGTAATAATATTAGCTCCAGGAACCGCCGTCCCAGTAACGGTAACACCCTCTCTAGCCGCAACATCAGTAACATCACCCGGTTGAACCAAACCGGCGCTCACGTTAACATTAGCAGCTGATTGCATGGCAGCCGCTGGACCGCTCTTTTGCATCTTCCCGAGCACGGCAGTTTCAGCGCTCTGCATCATGGCTGCATCTTCCGGCTTAACAGCTTTTTCTCCTAGCTCACCAGAGACAGAAAAAACGTCGCCGTATTTGATCGGATCGGCTGCTTGATCACCTTGTTCCCTTCTTGGTTGTTGTTGACTCATTTTTTGTTAAAATTAAAACACTTGGAAATTATGAAAAGTAGATGTAGGATATGGCTAGCTAGCTCGAGCTAGAGGAAAAAATGATATATATGAATGTGTAATGGAAGAAGATTGAGGGATTGTTTGGATGGAGATGAGGGATTTTGGGACAAGTGGCTATTTGAAGTAATGTGGTGGCGTTAAACTATAGATATGGCAGGCCACTTGTCAAACTACTACTACTACCACCTTGAATATTGGCGGGTGTTGTGAATTAAGATAACTTTGTAAGGGTATATAAGTTAGACGTGGTGAATAAGACATATTCAGTTTATATTATTAGGTTGAAAAAAATATTGAACAGTTTTATTTTGGATCCAAGCTTTTTTAGCTATTGTTAAAATTAAAAGGTTTAGGTATTAAAAAAATGATTATGTAAATTATGTTGAAACTTTGTCTATCACCTTAATTAGTGCATTACTATTTTGTTATGCATATTCTACGTTATAACTATATATATATAATAGTGCTTGTGTTGGTAATCAAGTTTGTTACCGTGGGAGTGTTTGTAACTATTAAGTGCGGAGCTATATGGACAATTCAATCGAATTTAATAAATTTTGTTTGCTACATGGGTAATTTGATCGAATTTAATAAAGTTTGTTTGAATGGTATGTTTATATAATAAATTTATTAAATATATATAATTATTAAAAAATAAAATTCAATATTATCACTTAAAATTATTATTAGAAAATTTGGTACTCATAAAATTAAATTTTTATTATTATAGTTCGTTATCCAATGCGGGCGCTTGTATATTTTCTTCTATTATTCGCCTTAAGTTCATAGCAAATCAGTTATTGCTAATGTTTATATCGACAATGATCTGATTATGTCTCTGTTTGGTTGGAAGCTAATATTCGAAACTTTCTTCTTGAATATGGTTAATTTGAACCCTAATTTGCACCATAGAACTAGAATAACGTGACACCAGGGTGTATTTGGTATGAAGTAAACATTTTGTAATTAAGTCTTATTATAATTGGTGTTTAGCTAGTATGATCAAACTTTAAACCAGCTATTTCAAAGCAAAAGCCGATAGTGTAATAAGAGTTAAGTTGTGACTTGCAAATTAATATACGCAATTCCTTTTTCGTATTGAGGATTATATTTTTTATTTGCATAACCTAATTTAATTTACAAAGTAGGGGACCTTTACATAACCTGATTAACGACTAATTACAAAGTACCAAAACAAGTAAAGGAACAAGCTAATTAACGAGGAAAATATTAGTAGTAATATTATATACATTGTGAGCCAAGCTTAATTATGAACTTCTTTCATTTAGTCTTGCAGCTGCAGCCACAGATGCAGCTACTCCACCAGGATAAGCTGTTGTCAGGCTTGGATTATTCCGAAGCTCCGCCTCCATCACCCCTTGTGCATCTTGCCTTGTCGCTGCCTTATCAGCCGGTAATTTTGCAGCCGCACCCTATAAATGTTTGATTCCAGTATGTTTAAGATCACAAAATTTAAACGAATTTAATTAATTGTATATATAAATGAAAATCAATCATAATGAAATTGCTAGTCTCTTAAAGAGTCGTACAGTTAAGACATCGTTTAATTTGATTTTATCAACATCTTGAGTCAATCCTTCATTAGCCGATGCTGCTGATTGAGCTGTGGCAGCTAATCCTCCAGGGGTTACAACACTAGAGCCGGTGGCTCTAGCTTCAGCCGCTTGTATTGCGGCTGCATCGCTCTGTTCCACCGGTTTCTCCCCTGCTGTAAGGGCTGTTGCTGCCAAAGCTTCTCCTATTGTTATAGGCGCTTCCTCCACATCTCCCTCTGTTGTTGCTGCTGCTGTTGCTGGAAGAGGCTCAACATATCGCCCCAATACCTACAATTATCATTTAATTGTCTCACCTGACATCTACGCAATTTGTATAAAATTGACAAGCGTGTTAAAGTCACCTGTCCGGCAACTGATTCGGTAATTATACGTCTACCGGGGAGTTTGGTTTCAGCGACAGTAACACCTTCATCACCAGCAAGTTGAGTGGTATCTTCATGACTAACATGTCCACTTCTTTCGTTTTTGGCAGCAGCAGTCTGCATTACAGAGGCAGGACCACCCTTTTGGTTTTTCCCAAATACCATGGATTCAGCACTTTGCATCATGGCTGCATCTTGTGGTGCAATTGGTTGATCAGCTAACTCACCTTTTACATTAAAAAAGTCTCTGTATTTTAGGGGCTGCTCTGTTTCAGGCCTTTGAGGTTGTTCTTGGCTCATTTTTTTTTTGTTATATACGTATGCTTTACAAAAAAGGGTTATATATATCGATTATTTTCTTCTAGGGAAGTTTTTGTGTTGGAGATGCTCCAGGGACGACACGTGGCAACTCTGTGCAAACGTGGCAGACTACTTGGAAGCAGGAATGGTGACTCAGATTGGCAACTTTGAAATGTTCTTGAATAACCAAGATAACTAAATGAAACGTCCAACATTAGCCTTAATTGATCGCGATAAACAAAACTTTGGCATAAGCGATTTTTCGCTTCTGCGTTTCTAGGCTTCACAATAGCTCCCTTTTATTTCCAATTCCATTCTTTTTGCTTCCTTCAAGTTTCTTAATAATCATAATCACTGCTTAAAATCTATTAGTTTTTTGTTGATACGGCTAACATGAGAATCATGGCTATTGAAGTACAACAGTATACATCTATCTCAGAGGCAATTACTACTATTTACAACTAACTCCACTAGTATTGTCTTATTAAGAGATCAATCTACATACATACAGTTCTTATGCTATCAATTTGGCAATAATCAGAGTACAAGCTTCTTGGAGGCAATTGCAAGGAGAAAGCATAACTACACGACACAATATTTTCATACCAATACGAAAATTTACACAAGGTCATCATCCGAGCTAATGTTTTTCGAGTCCTGTGGGTTTATTATACTCTAATTTTATGGCTAACAGATACGTGAAACACCAAGAGTTTGGTCACTGTTTAGGAGGCAGGAGACCCACTGCTTACCTCCAAACCATTTCCTGCAGATTGAGAACCATATGTTATTGAATTGAAAACTTTGCCTAATCAAATGCAGAACTGAAAAGAATTTGATACACTAGCATCGACATCAGGTTAAGAGATTCAAATTTAAGAGTGTAAAGAACATCGGTTTTCTCTTGTGTTTTTGCCTTCTATGAGGTTAAGTATAGTCATCCAATTTCATAAACTTCAAAACACTATCACTTCGGAGGCAATATGATATATAAACATAAAACGGAAATCTAACCATCTGGATCAAAGAAAAAGGCTTGTTTGGTCTTGCCATCTGGTTGAGTCCTCTCGTGAACTTCAATTCCTTTCTCCTACATGACAAAGTTAAGAGAAAAGCAGTGATCGGCAGATCTATTAGTCATGGATAACCCAGAATTGAGAAAGAAACGAGACTAAACTTCCATCACTGAAGAACAAAAGACACTGGTCTACAATTCATGCATTAACATTATCTAAAACAAATAAAGCTATAACTCTGCAAAAGAACAATTAGCAGTATCACATTATTTTAACCAATTTTCAATTGCTTCACTTCACCTCCTATTAAGATGAAGCTAATGCTTTTGTTTTAAATACTCAATAGTCAATACAAATAGAACAAGAAAACACATGCTACAATACTGCAGTCCCCTTGAGAAAACTCAAAGATGCAACAATTAATCAACATCTCTTCCTATCCTTCACATACTCATTCAAAGGAATCTCGTTTACACACCTTTATTTTCAAATTGTCGTTACAAGAATTAACATCATCTAGAAAGGTAAAAGGGAAGTAATGGATAAAAAGATGTCAAAAATCATCAAATTAAAGATGATACCAACTCTTTGACATCAGGGCAAAAGAGCAACTCGGTGAACTAAGCTCCCACTATACGCCCGGTATCAAATTGACAAACCACCAAAAGAGCGAGAAAAAGGGGGTATTAGGGGAAGGGCCGGACCACAAGGATTTATTGTACGCAGCCTTACCTTGCGTCTCTACAAGAGGCTGTTTCCACAACTTGAACCATTAACCTCCACATCACATAGAAACAACTTTACCAGATACGTCAAGACTCTCATTCAACACTTTGACATCACTTTTAACATAATATTTAATGAAAATGCTTTCCCTTATTCCTCAATGTTGCCGATCACAAAATCCTTGTCTCCCTCATCACATTCTAGCTATTCATCTTTTGCTTTACTCGATCAAGCTTCTGAACATCTAGTGCGTTCACATTCTCCTACACACTCTATCGCGCCAAGGTCATTATCAAATATTCTAATTGCATTATCTATCCCCTCTAGTACTCAATAATCCAATTCTTGAAACTAACATTTTCTTTTAATCATAGTAAACAATTAATTTAGGGTAATCTTAAACAGAAATTGAAATTGAAAACAGCAACAGATCTTCCATAATACTTAAATCAACCCCCTCCCACCCCCCAAAAAAAAAAAAAAAAAACATTAACCACATAAAACTTTTTAACAAAATTGAAAGAGGATAAAATAGAGATCAACCTTGAGTTTCTGAACAAAATAATTGAAATTGGAGATGGTGAAGCAGACATGGTGACCTCTGGGCAGATTCTTCGGGTCGGCGATGGCTGACGTGGCACTCCATGGACCTTCTGGAAGCTTCGTAGTCGGGTCTCTCTCGATAAGGTGAAGATAGAAAGATGGTGCCAGCTTCAACCATATCACATCAAATTCAAATCTTGGAGCTTCAACTTTCTCAAACCCAAATATCTGCAAACCCATTTTCATCAAACAATCAATTTTACTCTAATTTAAACAGAAAAATCATAACCCTGATGTGATTTATGAAACTTAAGTAACGAAAGTTAATGCATTATCAAAACCTCAATGTAAAATTGGGCTAGGCGATTGATATCAGAGGATTCTCGGGAGACGTGATTAAGGCAGGTTCCTTGTGCTGCCATTTTTGTTGTTGTTTGTGTCTAGAGAATTCTAGTAGAGATATTTATTTGGGAAAACTACCTTAAACATACTTTTATATAATTACATATTTTCTCATTAATTAAGTGTTTTATTATCGTATATTGAGGAATTTATATCTAAATACATGTATTTTTGTTATCAAAATATACTAAAATAAGGAGAGACACGAGTGAGATAGAAAGGGAAGGGAGATAGTCATTATCCCAGATACATGTGAATCAAACTAGATTCATGTATTTTGTATGTAACTAGTGTGATTTGCATGAATCTGATTACCAGATGCATAGGAGAGTGGTGAGCAAGATGGGTGGGAGGTGGGAAGAGTTGTCTATGTATTTCAACTATATGTGAATTCACTTGAATACAATGTATCTAGTAGAATTTTCATATAATTTTGACGTATCCGAGATACACGTATCTAGATGTATATGGAGTGTATCAAAATATGATAAAAATTTAGTAATATTACAAATTAGTGTGTATCTAAGTAATAAACTCTAAAACTAATTGGATTTCTATAAGTTACCTTATTTATTTGCTGGGCTTAATCAACTATGCAACGTCGTAATGGAACATGTACACTCCGTCTGATCCATATTAAATGAATTGTTGGAGTTTGATAAAAGTTGAAGTTACTTTTCATATCTATTTTCTTTTTAATTATTTTTAAAATATTTTATTAAAAAATATAAAATAATTAAGAATCTCATTAAATAAAGATAAATATTAGAAAACATTTCAACAGTTTTCTTTAATTTTGAACAGTTAACTTATTTTAAATTATGAAAAATATCTAAACAATTTGATTAATTTGAATTAGATGGAGTATTCCTAATTCTTGTAATAAAATATTATTTATATATTTATAGAATATAATCTTTACCAAAAAATGGTATGAATGAGAAGTTTTTGCACGGATACTTAATTTAATTTCCTAAGTATAGTTTAGAGATCCTTTTGTCTCTCTCAGCATAAATTCAATGGAAATTAAGTTGTGCAATATAAATTGTGTAGTTTTTCAAAATTTATCGTAACGTGTAAAAGTTAAACTTATGTTTTTTGGTATATATTCTTTATCATTTTTAGAAGAAGAAGAAGAAGATATGTGTATTATTATTTTTCTCAAATACATTATATCCTTCTAACATATAATAAATTATATGTTTTACAATATAACTTATAAATATAATGATACGAATATATAAACTAGCTACATTTGCTATTTTTCTATTAAATGTTGTATCTTGTAATATTCCGAATTAGGTCTGCTGTTGTATCGACTATCGTCATATAAATACTGCTGTATGTACCAAAAAGAAATTTCTGGGTACTTTTGTTCCTTTGTAGATAAATAGAACATTGTTTGCTTTGGAAAAAGAATACTTTTGCTCCAACTTTCTGAAATGAAAAGTAAACGAATTTCATCTTAATTAATTCATTTGCAACTTTTTGATCATATTTCCTTTTTTAAGTATACTAACTAATGGACTCATCTTATTTTATTGACATAATTTGACTAGGCACGGAAATAAGATATTTTTTTTCATAATTAGATCAATTTATATTGAAATATTGTGTATTAATAAGCATATCACTAAAATTTAAATTGTATTTATAAAATTTAGAGAGCTAGTATAATTTTTCAATGGACCAAAAAAGCAAAATTAGTTCTAAAAATAATTAATTATTGTAATAAAATATTAATATAGAGAATAATTATTATAAATTTATAATCAGGTCAAATTGTATCAAAACGTTATATCATTATAAAAGTATGTTCTAAAATTTAAATTATAATTATTAAATTTAGAAAATTATAATATTTTAAACGAACTAAAAAAAGAATACCATCCATATAACTCAAATAAATTATTAGGATAATTTATGAGTTACTTGAACGAAGAGTTATTTGAAAATAACATTTTTATCTTTTTAAGTGATGAGTTATTATAACTTATGAATTACTTGAACCGCGATAACTATTTGAAATAACATTTCTATCTTGTTAAAATATTACATAGATCATATCGAAAATAAAATCTCGATCTCTTTGAGTCTTGAAATAAAGATACACCCTATACATCCAAGAGCCTATTAGAATTCCATTATTCTTGCCCTATGAGTATTTTTCATTTCTTGAATTTCTCAAATTCTCTTAACCCAATGGAATCAATGGACCATTAAGCATCTCTTTATCACTAATTACTGACAGTTTGACATAATTCATCAGTTCTACCCACTTAAACCTCTTTAATCTTGATCATCCACTTTTCAACCTCAAAAACCCCACTTCTCTTCATCTCTCTGCTGCTGCAGCAAAAACCCATTGTGGGTGTTCTTCGATTTGGTCTAAAGTTCTAACTTTCAACAGTAAGTTTTTCGTTTGTTCTCTGTTTTGATTTGATTTTAGCCTTTGTGATACCCCTGCTGGTTAAGTGAATGTTTATTTCGAAGTAAATTCAAGATTCACTTTTGTTTTTGGGCACATTTTAACAAAGATCAGAGATTTTAGTTAAGAAAAATGTAATTTTTTTTCATCTTTACCCCCATAAGATGAAAGAAAAAGAGATGGGGTTAGGTTGTTAGGTTGTCAGGGTCAAAATTTAGGAATGGAAGGTAGTAAACCTTGGTAAGGTGCTGATGCATTGGATAAGTGATTTATTGCTTTTAAGTAGAACTCCATTTTAGAAATGTTAGTAATAATCATGTTCAAACCCATAATTCTTCCATTTCTGGTCATGAAGTGGGAAGAGAACCATGAGGTCTTAGGTTCGAATCCCAGGTGGCCAGACTTGTTCGGTATGTGTGTTAACGGGAGGTAACAGCTACTGGTTGAATAATCAAGGCGTGCGCAAGCTGGACTGGACAACATTGTCCAAAAAAAGGATCTTTCATTTCTGGTCATGTTGCTGAAAGTGCAAGACAGAGGGGGAAGTGCAGGACGGGGGTGGGTGGTGAATTGTTTTCTTTTTATTATCTTCGTCAACTATCTTAGAGATGAGTCGATTGACACTGAAGGAGATACTAAATATTAAATACCAACTATAAAGGTAATGACAGGAAGTAGAATGACACCAGATGTTTTTATACTTGTTGGGATCCAATGTGGATCTTAGTCCAGTCCCCTCAGGTTGCAAGGGTGTTCTCTGTAAGCTCTTGGAGTTTGTCTTGTACAAGTCCTATGAAGTGTGATTCCCACGTCTTCACTCAATCTTTCTCACTCTTGATTGATACAATGTCTCACCAACAATGCTTTCCCTCTCCTCTTTTTGAATACACAGCTATTTTAAACAAGAAATATAATGTTGGTTAAGAGTAGAGCAAAGGTATTTGAGAAGGTTTAGACAAGTGTATATCTTCTTCATGTCTTGTTTTCTCCTTTTATAGTTTCTTGATCTAGCCTTTGAGGTCTTTGACAGAGATGGCAACCCCCAAGCTATGTTGCTCGGATCCTTCGAAAATGCCGATGGGTTGTGTGTCGGATACTCCAAAAGTAGTGCATTTTGGAGAATCCGATGCGGGTGTGGCAACAATTTTGGAGAGTCCGAGCAACACAACCCCCAAGAGAATTGATTCTTGGAAAGATACACAGATGATCCCTTTCCAAGAATAAGTTCAGAGCTTTTTCTTTATTCCGTCGTTGTAGTCTTCAAGAAGTCTTTAATAGCTTCTAGGGTTTCAGCGAGAAGTATGTGCATACTTGTTTCCATGGAAGACTCTTGATTGTTGCCTTGAGATCTTGAGCATTAATTGGCTCAGAATCTTCCTATTTAGTTCTGCTTGCTTGAAATCCTTTCTTCTTTATCAGATGTTGATTTATTCCTTTCCATACAGCTATATTTGTATATGGCTATTTTACTTGACTTCCTTTAAAAAAGCTTGTATGATAGGCTGCATATAGAAAACACTTACATTAAATTGTCATCATTAAAACTAAAGCCTAACAGTTGCGAACCACCTAACCCCATAGTTTACACTCACTTTTTTTTTTTTTTGATAACTGAGAAATCCGTCTGTGACCTGCCCTTTTGGGACCAATCACAGCCTTCTAAACTCGGTGGATAATGGGCCCGCCCCCTCTACCCCTTTCTCCACTTTAAAATACCGGGGCTTTGCTTTGCATGGTGTGGGGCTTGAACCTGCGACCTAAGCCACAAATCCTCCACCTTTTGCCACTCGAGCTAGGCCTTGGGGGCAGTTTACACTCACTTTTTTTTTTTGATAACTGAGAAATCCGTCTGTGACCTGCCCTTAGGACCAATCACAGCCTTCTAAACTCGGTGGATAATGGGCCCGCCCCCTCTACCCCTTTCTCCACTTTAAAATACCGGGGCTTTGCTTTGCATGGTGTGGGGCTTTAACTTGCGACCTAAGCCACAAATCCTCCTCCTTTTGCCACTTGAGCTAGGCCTTGGGGGCAGTTTACACTCACTTTTTCCACATTGAATGTACTGCTGTCTGAGTTTGGTGTTTAATAGTTAATACTAATTTTCATTTGAGAAAAAAAATAGTTTATCACATTATGGAGTGCAGTGATCTGTCATATTTGGAGAGTTAGAAACTGGAAATTGTTTAGGGGAATTATGTAAATACTGACATGGTAGTGATACAGGTTAAGAAAGAATTTGTTGAGAGATTAGATTTACTTTGGCTGTCTAAGAAATCTTAGAGATGCAGTAGATTGTTCAGAGATTCTTTGTGTAACTAGTTGCTTGTTGGAGGCCTAATACTCATAACACCCTTCCTAAGAGATATTTGGTGAAGTTTAAGTGTTATTTAGGTGTATTAGTTTATGTTGGTTAATGAGAATATTTACTGTTGTTACCAAAAAAAGTAGTTTATCTTTTGATACAATGCTTAAATATCTAGAAATTGCATATACTATACAAGACTATTAATTTGGAAAGGGTACATATATTCGGCACCTTTCCAGAAATCTAAATGCACAATGTAATGATAACACTGTTAATTGATCTGCCTTTAAAGTGTTAATTAGCAGAAAATATGTGATATTTGGTTTCATATTTTCTGTTTCAAGTCTCTAGTATCTCACTTGTGTACAAAATTCAAGCTGTGCAGTTCCTCTTGATTCTTGTCGATCTTTTTTAAGCAATGGACGAACTTCATTTGGTTCGTCATAACTATAGAGCAGTGTACTACACTGTACTTTGTTTTTTTTTGTATCAATTATAAGAATAAAATTAACAGTTTTTTTTTTCATAATCATGATTCTTCTCTCTTGGATGGCTTCTTGATTGCCAGGTGGTTTTACTTTTATAGTTGGCAACACACTGTATTAGAATAATGGGAGTGAGTCTGTGATGTTTCGCTTTATTACATTTTCTTCAGCATAGAAAGTTCTCCAGCTTCTATATCAGGATTCTTGAACATAATCTGTGTTGTGCATCTATTTCAAGTTACAAATGAAAGTGAACGAATTTGATAATTCAACACCTCATTATGCATTAATAAGAATGTGAAAGATTGTCATACATCAAATAGTTCAAAGCTCTTTCGAAGTCACGCTTTATATCCATAGATCTTTGTGCATCATACTAATAAAAAAACGAAATTAATTTAGCATGTTTTCATGTTTATAGTGGAAGGTGGTGAGAAGATTAGCACTTCAGAGGCAAACGATACCTGCATGACGGATGGTTTTCAACTCAGGCCTGTTGCATTGTTGGAGTCAGGAGAAGGCTTACCTTACGCTCCTGAAAATTGGCCAAATCCAGGTGATATTTGGACTTGGAAAGTTGGGAGAAGAGTGAAAGCTTCAGGATACTTTCAAGATAGGTACTTGATTGCTCCACCAAGACTTCAAGAAACCCCAAGAAAGAAAATGTGGTTTTTGAGTAAGCTATCTCTTAAAACTTATCTCAAAACAAACTACCCAGAAGCTGATACCAATGCATTTTTCTCGTCATTTGTTTGGGAAGTTCCAGCTGATTTCAATGCTTTTTTCACGTCGCCTGAGGGCAAAGGTTAGTAGGAGAACTATCAAATTTCTGACACTTCTTGATGAGATATTTGGACACTATCATGTATTATTAGTGTTTTCTGAGATATAATTTACTGTTGAGATACATAACCTCCCGTTCTATGATTACACAGTGCTGTCTCTTCTCTGTGTCTCTCTGTTTTGCTCTCTGTATAGGATCTTTAGACTTGAAAATTTGCAACCTTAAATAGCATAATAATTTTTACATCTGCTCCACTCTCTTGTCTAAGCATGGTGCAATTACTTAAATGTCTAGAGCTGCCTCAAATAGCATTATTATTGTTTCTCTTGGTTATAACTATTTACTTGCAGCACCCTCTTCGTTTTGAGTTGATTAGATTCTATCATACCTCTCTTTCAAAGCATCATACCTGAAACATTACTTGTTTTCTTTTTGGTGTTAATCTTATGCTGGATTTTTCTCGTCTCTCTCTATGCTTTTTCCTTGTTTGGAGACACCTGTAATCCTTTGTTTTGAAGATTGCAATATCCTGCAGGCATTTATTTTTAACACATTAGTAGAGGGTAGGACCAGGAATCTTCTCCACATCCTTGAGTTTCAACATGGAGCTCGTGTGATTTGATGAATTAAAAGTAGTTAATAAGCATCAAGTGCGTAGAAATACTTTTTAAGTTTCGCAACGTGATGCTTATTAAGGCCATTTGAGTTTTTTTAACAGAAAAAATGCTTATCACTTTTTTACTGGTTTGACCATCTTATAAGTTTATCCAAACAGCCTGCAATCGCTCTGTTCATGACTTTATAGGTGTAAATCCTATAAACATGAAGATGCACCCTTATGAATGGATCCCTTCCTATTCTTCTATTTCATCCCTCCTATTTCTCTATATATTTCTCTCCTTTTTCCCTTCTCCCCTTTGGTGTTCCATCAGTTCTGGTATTGGAGCTAAGGGTACAATTCATTACACTACACCCTTTACTTATAAAAGAACCCCTTCGTCTACTTTCCACAATTTTAATAATCCATATCATTTAACCAACATCTTTTTATCATTTCCATTTTTGGTACGCGGGATGCCTCTTTCAACAGAAGATTCAACTACTGCGTTCTGTTATTCAAGTCTTTTGGGAGTTACACTAGCAATCTCATTCATCAGTACCTAAATTTCTCCATCCGGAGGAGAATGATATATAGATCATGACAATGTTAGCTATCTTTATCTTATAGTTAGAAATAAGAATAAGATAATCTTGTCTTGAAGATATTTGATCAGATCTTAGATTTTAGATTTATCCAATTTTATCTTTTGAGCTAGAACTCTAGTTTTTCCAAGAGTTGCAACTCCCTATCCTATAGATATGACAGCATCCCGGGGAGAGCACTGTAAGTCAAAGTGAAGTGGGGGAAGATGGACCTTGGAGTAGAAACTTGGACAAGACGACAAGATAATTGAAGTGGTTGGAACTTGTTGGGGGTTCAACAATGTAATGGCACAACCAACTTGTCTTTCTTTTTTTTAAAAAAAAATTAGGGTCTTGATGACTTATGGGGGTTTCAAAATGGGTTTGGACAAACCAAAAGTGCTTATAAGTTGTAAAATCATAAGTGAGGAGTGATCAACTTATGTTATTTGGTTGATTTGGAATTATAAGCACTGTCAGTGTCAATACTAAAAAAACATAAAAACTGACCAACTCCGTCACTTTTTCAATGAATTTTTTAAAGGAAAATTGGTGGTCTTTTAGAAAAACCGACCCAAAAATGCGTCTAAACTATAAAAAGTTTTTTTAAAAAAAAAAAAAACTGACCAAGTCCCTCGGCTTTTAATTATTTTTTTTACGAAAATTGAGGGGTTCCTTCGGTTTTTTAAGTGCAAAACTGCAGTTGAGGAATATAAATTATAAACAGCGGAAGTATTTCATCAAAGTGCTTGTGTGGTCTAGTAGTAGAAATGTAGAATTGTTCAATGTCATAGCAAATACATGGGTTCAATTCCAAGTTGCTACATGTTTTTATCATTGCTCTTAAACAAAAAATAAATAAATTAACCTGGTTGTTTGTTTTGTTGCTGTTAAAGATGTTGATTTTGAAAACCTTCAGTCAATTTAGAAATATTAGGATCATATTAGTACATTAGAAACCAACTGAATAGCCTTTGAGAAGTTTACAGACTTGGTCTTCACTTTGTCATGATACTAACCACAAAGATCCAGTTCCAATTTTCTAGTCGAAAATTAGCAGAACAAAAAGTAGTTGCTTTCTGATATCCATGTTGATTGTTGCCTCGGTATTTGCTTGATGTTTAGTTTTAAGCCCTTTTTGTGGAACATGTTGAGGCACGTTTTAACTTATATATTATTCCTTGACATTTCTATTTTTACAATTCACATTCTTTTACAGCGGAACCTTTGCCTATTTCTCAATCACCTAATCCTGGAAATGCCCATAAAACTGGCCAATCACCCAACTCTGGAAAGGCCCGTAAAACTGGCAAATCAGCTAATTCTGGAAAGGTTCGTAAAACTGGTGAAGGAGGAGGAACTTCTTCACGGAAAAGGAAGCCCAATATGAAGCAGGAAGGAAGGTATTTATGGAAGAAAGTTAATTCGAACATCACCAATACCGAGGTTTCTAATGCACTCCTAGTTAAGGAAGAGAGCATAGAAAACAATGAAGCACCAAATAAAGTGCAAAGTTCTTTGTTTGAGAGTCCAGTGTCTGATGACAATGCAGCCATTTCTCCTCTAGCTTGCCACCAGGAACTAGAAACTCCTCTCAAGGATTCTCCTCTTGCAGTAACTCCAGAGGATTTCGATAACTACATTAGTTCACTTGATGACATTCTACATTTGCCTATTCACGGAAGTCCAAGCATTATCTCTGGCTCTTGCGGAGAAAAAGAAATGACTGGAGCTCGAAAGAAACTTGTTAACCTCCTACGTATTGGTTTTCCTGCTTTATTTACCTCTGACAGACTTACCGAAGTTGCAACCTTGTCTTTGGAGCTGCAGAATGAACCTAACCTCAGTGATAGAGAGCTTTCAATGCTGAAGCTAATCCAAGAAATCCCACTAGCCAGCAAAGATTTCCTAGAAGCTAAGCAAGTAACTAAACAAGGTGACAAATTCTTTGCTGACCTCGAGGCTAAAGTGACTCGTGTTTCTACGCTAAGGGATGATTACAATGCCTCAAAGAAAGAAATAGCTCTACTTGAGGTTGAAGATATGTCTACTTCCTCAGCTATACAAGAAATTGATGATAAGATTGCCATCTTGCAATCACGCCGAGCTGCATTAGCTAAGGTTTCCAACAGAACCAACAAGAAGATAGCTGAAGCGAAATCGAAACAAAGAATGGTGATGGACCATCTTCCTAAGATGGTAGACGAAATTCAGGTGGCTAACTCCGAAACCTCAGAATGGAAACTCAAGAAACAGAAATCGGCAGAGAAGGAAGTCGAGATATTGACCAAATTTGCTCCACTCAAGGGGTTCTCCATCTAATTGAACTTTCTGTTGTACATGTCTTCATGTTAGTTCAGTATCTGTTGCTATATTTGTGTTTTCAAGCCTCAGGAGTTTGATCTTCCCTTCTTTGCCATTAGGGATTTTCTTGTAGGTTATCTAGTTTTCATGAATCTCTGATCCAGAGAGAGGGGGGGATCTCTGATCCTTTATTTATTTAGAACTCTTTTTCTTTTCATCCTATGTAGAACTCTTTCAGTGTGATGTTTCTGCTGTTTTAATAAGATATGTTTAGGAGGAGTCAACTAGCCAGAAGTGAAAGGCAACTGACTTGCAATCAAAATGCCACAACAAAAACATCATTATTGTGCCTTCAGGAATGAGGTCTAGTGGTCAACGAAATGAGTTGATACCACAACAAAAACATCATTTTTGTGCCTCCAAGAGTGAGGTCTAGTGGTCAACGAAATGAGTTGAGGGTTACGAGGTTTTAGGTTCAACTTTTTGGGAAGGCAAAATTACTTGGTGATTTCTTTCTATTTGTCCAAATTTTGGTGGATAGAATCATCCAATACCTAAATTGAGGGGAAGTAACAAGTATGATATAGAATTAATTGAAGTGCACACAAATTAAATTGAGAATGTTAGTATTGTTATGTAACAAATCAAAATGTTTATCACCTCTAAGGTGGCTGTCTTCCTTTTATCTTTTCTTTTTTTATCACCAAAATTAAACTTATATTAAACTAGTAGGCATTATAAGTAGCAGGCAAAGGCCTAACGTGTTAGTCGTTAGACATTTGGTAAGAAAAACATCTTTTTAATATTTATGTTTGTCTTGTGGCTGAGCTCGTCATATTGGATTTGCTTAATACGAGTTATTTCTCCTATGTGATTTGTGAGCTATTGCACAAGAGTAGAGATTTTACCTTGTGCGCACTCAAAGAGTAGCGACTATGGTTTCCATATCATAAATATATACTCTCGCTTGATACTAAGTGTCGCAACTCTCGCTTAGGATCGTTTGATAGAATGTATTAGAAAAATAATTATATATTAATTTTATATATTATTAATATCTGATTTGTTACATTTTTTAATCTATATATGTTTATTTGATATTAAGATATGTATAACTACCGTGAAAATTTATGATATATTAATAATGTAATACACTAGCATAATTAAAAATACAGTTTAACTCTTATAACCTTTTTCATCATATTATAAAGAGTATTTTTGAAAAAAATTACATGTTATTTTTAATATTCAAATCAAATACTCAATAAAAAATAATTATAACACAATATTATATAAGGCTGTTCTAAATCGAACCGAAAAATGTTATTGATTGGTTCTCTTCTTTCTTTTTGATTTCAACTTTCCTTTTTTTTCCAGGGGTCCAGAAGGCTAAATGGTGGGGGAGAAGGAAACCGAACCTCTAATCAAAATGTACACATAAAGAATTCTCAACGTTGAGAGAGATTTGAGATTTCGTAAGTAACTCAGTGAGTGCTTTCTAAGAAGGGCTTGGAAGAAAAAAATGAAATAGGAACAACCGCGCTGGTCGTAATAGATTTGTTGATTTAGCGGTTTTGACAACTATTTTTACTTTTTTTATTATGAGGTTATTGGTTCTTAGCGGTTTGAGGTTTTTTTTAATGAGTTAACCAATAACCTAATAGTAAATTAATAAATTATATTCATACCATTCGGTATATAAAGTTGGCGGAATGACCTGAAAGACTCTTGTACTTGGCTCCGTTTGTCAGTTGAACCCTCATAATCATCACTTTGCCAACTAGACCTTTAAACCCATCAAAATATAATATTTTAAGCCCTTTTCTCCTCCGGTTAGTGAGCGTGTAATGGACACGATTACACGTGGAATTTCACATCATTTTTTAGTGCCACATGCAAAATTAAGTGCTAAAAAAATAAAATAAAAATCAAATAGATCAATTTTTTAATTTCTTAAACTTTTCAAATAGTCATCTTCTTCATATTTGGTCACAAATTGAGCACTAGATTCATACCCATTAGATCAAATTCTTCTTGATTTAACTTGTAAGTTCAACTACAAGTTCACCAACACAAACTCAATGAACCCCAATCAATTTTTTTTATTAATTTTACAAATTCACAAGATTTTAAACTTTTTCAAGCTTATCAATGGAGTTTTAAAATTTTCAATAGTCTCAATCATCCTTCACATTATCCACATCTCCTTGTTGAAACCATCTAATTAAAGAATGATACTAATATTTTTCAAACCTAAAAAACGAAAATTTTAGAGAAAGTTGAGGCTACTGATTTGTATATAAAAAATAAAAAAAAAGAGGTGGAGAAGAGGGAATGTGGGGCTGGAGAAAGAAGAAAGTTGAGGGTTGTGGTGAGGGGTAGAGGAGAGAGGGCTGGTGGAGAAGAAGAAAGGGTGGGTGTGGGTGAAGGAGGGTTGAAAAAGATGAATCTTATTTTTTAATTTTGTTAAATTGATTTTTTTAAAAAGTAAAATATTGTTTTAACTCACTTTCAAGCGCGTGTAATCACGCATATTTCCAACTCACCAATATTAATGTCACATAAGCTCGATCAATGGTCAGAAGAGTTTAAAATATTGTGTTCTGGTGAGTTTAAGGATTTGGTTGGCAAAGTGATGAGTAGAAGGGTCCAACTGACAAGCCAAGTACAGGGATCTCCCACGTCATTCCGCCTATAAAGTTCTTGACTTAGGGTTTAATTTAATACTTTTATTTTTTATTGTCTCAAACACTCGGTTATTCACAATGGGCTAATATTTACTTTTTGAGCAAAACGAAATCTGTCTATTCATGTGCATGATTCATTTGATTTGTTACTTTATTTTTAAGTGATCTTGAAGCCAATGTCTTAATGATTTTATAACGATTTACCATGTGTACGAAACGATAACCGATAAACTTCAAAATTAAACTAAACCGATCAATGCACAACCTTAGGTTTAAAGTTACTTTATACTCGATAATAAACACTATTCTTATACAACTTATCAAACCCACCCTTAGGTTTAAAGTTTTAACTTTTTACCCTTATATTCAGGAAAATTCCCAAATCTTGTCGGCGGGGAAGTAGTGGGCTGCTGAGACATCGCAAGCAATCGCCGGAAAACGCAGAAGAAGTGGCTGAGATATCACAAGTAGTCGCTGGAAAACGCAGAAGAAGTGGTTGAGATATCACAAGCAGTCACCGGAAAACGCAGAAGTACGGTTTCATTTCTTGAAATTCACACAACCTAGACATTTCTTCTTTCTGCGATTAGGGATTCTTTTACAAACAATCAAAAGGTACCTTTTTGTGTGTTACTAGTGTGCGTTTCTGAGATTGCTGTATTACCATGGTGTTTGATATACTACTGTCTATACTTGGAGCTCCCCTTCTTTTTTCTTTTGAATAATTGTGCACGTATGCGATTTGTCTCCCATTGTTTTTCTCGATTGTAGAACAGCATTTCTGAAATTCTTAAATGCAGTTACTTTTCAAGTATTGACTTGTGTTGCTGTGATCATTTGCACTCATTTGTCTTTAAAATTTGGATGAAAATTGTTGACAAGTGACTGATTAAATAAATTGAGTTGTGAACATACTTCATTTTTGTTGAAATGTTGTTGAAGTTGTGAACTTGTTTTTATCCGATTTTGTTAGAGGAATTTTGTTCATGTGTTGGTTAAAGTTTAAATAGATCTAGAAAATAGAACTAACAATCTAATAATCCAATATCAAATTACATTTGAAATGAATGGAGAAACTTAATATTGATATAACGAAAAATATCATGAACTAGGATTAGGGACATTGCTTACAAAAAATAAAACTTACATAGATAGTAATAGTGCAAATAGTTAAAGATAAGGATAAACTTTGTAAAGACTTGATCTTTCTAACTTTCTGGTACCATACCACCTTCATCTTCACCTTTTTCGGCCTCATCCTCGTTGAGACTTCTATCTGGATCAGTCCCCATTCTTGTCGAGGACCGAATGAATCATATTTTAGTCCCAAGTTTTCACACATTTCGAATTTCTCGACTATCATCAAACTTAGCACTTGTGTTGTTTCAACAATAATATGGCCCTTCACAATCCAATGTTTGTAATAAATATTTTGGAAGGCCATCAATTGTTGGATATACTGAATAAAAAAAAATCTCAATACAACTTTTCAGTTTCTAGTAGGCCCAACACCCTTCTTCATCTGCTTGAAAGAATTTAAGATTCTTTCAAAGCATGAAAGGTGACAAGTGTTCTTTTCAACTCTAAGATTTCTTTATACAAGGCTTGGATAACCGGTGGTTCATCTCGAAATCGACTGTTTTGAGAAGTTTCGTTAGTGCTTGATATAACAGCAGATTATGCCGGCGGCATAAGACTTCATAATGACACCTCTTCCAATATATGTCAATCCACTTAAGTTTTTCTCCGTAAATCTGTACATCTTCTGGCTTTGTAGAGTGTGCATTTCTATTCTTGTGGACAAGTTAGAGATGCCAATTTTGTGGAGATCCCTTGGCTTCAGTGTTATCAAAAGGAAAAAACTCAAGAAAGCTCTAAGGTTGTTGGGGTTTAAGCACAAAGCGCCGAAAAAGCGTGAGCTTTAATGAAAAAAGGTGCAAAGGGAGAAAAAGTACATATACATGTTCGGTCCAATACTAATAATTATAAGCATGAATGACAAATATATGAACAGAGAAAATGATTTTTTTTTCAAAAAAGTGAAATATAATTTGTTTGGTATCTCCCCTTCATAAGAAGTTCATTGGCAAGAAAAAGTACGCCTTAGAACCTTGATGATGCCACTGAAGCGCACATTAAGCGAGGCGAAGCGCTCATGACGTTTTGAGCCTCGCTTCAGCGCTTAACTGCACCTTTGACAACACTGCTTGGCTGGGACTATTCTTTTATCTATGTTCTTTGCTATTGTATTCTTTATTAAGTTCAATTATTAGCCAACTCTTTTTTGTACAGAGGTGCAAGTGTGCTATGACTTTTTAATCTTATGCTGTTTTTTATAATTTTAATCAATAGAATATAGGCCTGTTTTCTGATTTGGACTTGTGGTATGTCGTCTTCATTCTTCTATTATAAGGCTACAATCTACATAGTAATATGCATTTCTGTAAGATAGTAATTTAACAAACCTCTCCTTTTTGGGATTTTAAGTTGATATATATTCTTTTCTTCGGCTATCTACACAGTTAAAACATCTAGCTACATGTCATCCTACGAGGAACCTGTGGTGGTTGACAGTTCTGCTGAATGTAATGGAGATACACCTAGTACCAATAAAAATGGACTTCACCTTTATCCTGTTTCTGCCAATGATTCAGGCGAAGGTTTACCATATGCTCCTGCAGATTGGCCAAACCCAGGTGATAAATGGGCCTGGAAGGTGGGGAAAAGAATTGCATCTGCTGGCTACTTTCTTGATAGATATCTGTATCTTCCAAACCGTCTTCGTGGAAAGCGAAGTGTTTTCGCAAGTAGGCTTTCGGTTGAACAATATGTCAGGTCTGAGTTTCCAAGCACAGATATCAATGAATTCTTTGCCTCATTTAGTTGGAAGATTCCCTCAAAACTATTAAAAGGTTAGATTGGATACAACTTTTGTCATTTAGTACATTGAATTTTCTTCTATTTTGGTATTAGTGAGAAACTTTTGACATGGCTCACTCGGATGCAACACTTTCATGGAAAACGTGTGCAACTAGGAGCACCTTTCCGAAATTACTGATCTTAGGCTCTGGGCTCTGCATATGTAACTGACTTTGTTCCGTGCATGCTCTTTGCTGAGCTCTCTTTCACCATATTGGGGAACCTATTTATATATATATATATTTTTCAACTTTAACGCCATAACACAAATTTAAGAATACCTGGTTTTTTTTAGAGGTTATGTGTGAAAATGTATATATCAATGAAATAACTATCAATACTCCATGTGTTTCAATTTACGTAACGGTGTTTGTTTGGATACGGAGTTCAAGAAAGAAGGAAGAGGTTTGTAAAATTCTTATTTCGAGTGAGTTGTCTCTATGATTGTAAATTTGCTTGCTGTCAGTTGCTTGCAAATCTTTTAGTGTTTCTTGTTGTGCTTAAGCGAGTTACTTGTTACCTGATTTCACATTTGTCTTGTCTGATAATTGTAGGTGACTGGTATGCTGAGCTCACATCTTCAGGCATGAAATCTGATTCTCACTTAGGAACCATTAGTTGTAAGGCTGGTAATAGCTTGTGTGCGAGTGCGAGTTTAATAGAAGCAGGGAATCCTAGTCCAGAGACAATGTTTTGTGACATTTGTTGCAGTGAGCCTGGTTTTTGCCGAGATTGTTGTTGTATTCTTTGTTGTAAAACTATTAGTTCTGCTTATGGTGGGTATAGTTACATTAGGTGCGAAGCAACAGCTGATGGTGGTTACATTTGCGGACACATAGCCCATATAGACTGTGCTCTACGAGCTTATATGGCTGGGACAGTTGGAGGAAGCATTGGTCTGGATGCGGAGTATTGTTGTCGGCGCTGTGATTCAAGAACTGAATTGGTCTCACATGTCATGAAGCTTCTAAAAATTTGTGGATCAATTGATTCTCGTGATGACATCGAGAAGATTTTGAATGTTGGCTTTTGCATTCTACGTGGCTCACGGAAAACAAATTCAAAACAGTTGGTGCGTCACATTAAATCGGCCATGGCAAAGGTATAGCTGACTTAGAGGTAGATGAATGGTACTTTGTTTCCTCAAGGTATCTAGTGGTGCTTTTATGTGGTTTCCAATTTTCTGGAATGACCTCTATAATATCTTGTATCAGCTTCAGAAGGGTGCCTGCATTGGAGATGTGTTCAAAGAAGTAGAATTCATGGACGCCAATGGTACCTCCTGTCCTTTCAATTCTTATGTCACTGTTTCCCTTTGGCTCATGCATATACTTGGTCGAGAAATCTGCTTATGTGTGTAAAACCTTCTCGGGTCTTCAATTTGAATTTTTATAAATGCACGAATATATATGTATACGGACATGCATGCACTCTCTGTGTTAGCTATTTCTGTACTCTACATTTGTTCACAAATTCCAAAGGCATATCTTGCAACTGAAGCATAATATGAACAGAAAATTATCGACCAAGAGTCTTCTGCATGAAATCAATTTAGGAGAGCCTCTGAATCAGGCTGAAGAGGAATTATTTTGGGGTAGAAACCGTTTGTCAAGTCTATCCCGCTGCTTCTAACCAGATGAAGGAGATAGAATATGTCCATAAAATTTAGTATAACCACCCCAAACAGAAAGGCATCAATCTGTTAGGGACCAATCAAAAAGAATATAGTGATGCTGTATTAGTGAATTACAAGAGTAAATGGGAGGCACAATGTTGTGTACGACGTCATAGAATTCAACTTTTTACCTCCATAATATGATGCAGTGTAGGTTTTTGTGGTTCTCAGGTGAAACTGCTTAGGTATCTGGAGTAAGCTTCTAAGAATTAAGAAGGAAATCAAACTTGAGTCTCCCATTTATTAGCAATCCCAACTGTAAGAATGAGCATCAAGCACTAATAATATTAGATTTGTCATAGTAATAAAAAGAGTATGGTTCCAGCAAGGAGATCCGCAATGGTAACCATGAATGAACTTCATCAAGAAAAGTAAGGGTTATCTCACTCCAAGTTCTCCCCACTTCCTTAGGGACCTGACAGTCTTCTCAACTCACTAGGTGATATTCTTGGTAAAGCTTCAGGGTCATCAATAATATTCAATTCTCTCCTTTTTAAGCTATAAACATCTATTTATAGTCTAGGGTAGCTAAGCAAACACGTAGGTTAATACATGAAATGGGTCTCGAAACAAGATAATAAGAAGCTCTCCGGATTATGGGTGCAAGATATCCGGACCCATGAACTACTCAATGCAGACACTGGTGTGTGTGGTTGATGGTATGGTGTGCGGTCATAAGTTCACGAGTTATGGACATCCTGAATTGCTCTGAGGTTGGTTTCCAAATCCTTCCTCAAATGGACTTGGTTTCCATTTGGGACCTCCCATTGACACCCAATGTCTCTTGGCATGATATTGGTGGGAACCCATAGTCGTGCTCGTATTGACTATTTATTTTGTGCTTGAGATTTTTTTGTTGAGCTTGAAGTGCAACCATGTCTTAATGATGTTGGCGGTAGGTTGAATTTACTGGATTCTCTATTTTGTATTTCAGAATCCTAGGTCAGTTAATACGTCTAGATTCCTTTCAGTTCATCACATGCTTGGTTTCTGACGTCATTTAGGATGTTTTAGATCTTAAAAGATTGGAGCTTCCTATGGATCTGATTACTAGTTTTAGTGTCTTATTTAAACCAGTGAATTTTTATCAGTCAGATTCAGTGATTATTTTCTTATACTAGATAAATTTATTTCTGATATTTATAACTAACATATTAATTCATAACATTTTCTTGTTAATAAATAAATCCTGTTTTCAGTTATATTTACCATGTAGTGGTAGTGTGGTACCCTCACCAAAATGTTGCCTAATGGAAGCGACAATGCGTCCAACTACACCACACCTACTGCAGGTTTATCTGTATATTAGTTACTCTTAGGTTCTTCTTTACATTCTTCTAGTCCATCTTGATTTTACTCATTTTGTAGTAAGAACGATGTGCATGACTCACCGTTTAGGAGTCACGAGTACCTTCAAGGCCTTATTCTTCTGTTACAATGTACAGGAAGGAGTTTTGCGATGTGTGAAATATATTTTCATCTTAAATTTCCTTTTCTTTTCTGTATCTCTTGTATGTTTGTGTATATACTGATATTTATCTGATCATTATAAGAGCATATTTAGTCAATGCAGTAACTATGTTCAAGAGCTTTCTGTTTGAATATCTCTCTTCCTTGCAAAGCTTCATTCCATGTAATATCTCTTTAAAGCCTGAACGTACGCGACTTTCTTTTGATGATAGGAGGAACGCTTCATCATGGAGAGTCAATTCTTCGCGAAAGATCTTCACCACCAAAGATGACTTCAAATTTTGACCATCGAGTTGAATCCCTTAAGCTTGAGGATGAAATTGATCAAACTCTGCAGGCATTGAGGAAGTCACAAAACTTTGAGTACAGACTTGCTGAGGAAAGACTCCTTGTTCAAAAGAACTACATCATGAATCTATATGAACAGCTTGACAAGGAAAGATCTGATCTATCAAGCCATACAACGATGGTTGAAACAGATACCTTAGTTGATGCTGTTCTACAAAGAGTAGACCAAATAAAGCGAGAAGTATTGAAACTCAAGGACATGAAACAGGTACAAAATGGATTTGGAAGTACTTCTAAGACAATACTCAAGGACTACTTTGGTCTAGAAGCAGAATCTTCTTAAAGCAAAGCACTGCACTGTATCTTACAAAACATGTTTAGCAGTCTTATGCCAAAACTTTGCACATTGTATCTTACAGATACATGTTTGGCAGTCTTATGCCAAAGCTCCGCACATTGTATCTTACAACAAATACATGTCTGGCAGGTCTTATGCCAAAGTTTTGTTCCGAGCGGAGTATGTTGTTGTAAGTTGTAACTGTCGAATTAAGTCTTCTATATGTGAACATTTTCATGAAATCAGACTTATCTAGATTTTTCTGAAGTTGGAGTGCAAAATGAGCTTTTTTCTTTTGAAAAATAAGGTTCTTTCCCACCCAATTTCTCATATGAGAAGGGGAGCATTACCTTAGTGATATCTTAGCGCGACAAATTCATGTGCTTCTATTGTTGCATTATTTTGCTATCGTTATTGCTTCTTGTTTTTTGTTTACCTTCACGAAGTAGGGGTAAGGTCTGGGTAGACTGAGTCAAATACTATAAAATGTTTTTACAACCTTCACAATTTTGTAGGGAGTAAGGTATGCGTGCAGTGAGACAAATGAAAAGTTAATGTACAACAGTTTTTTAGAATCAAGAGAGAACAATTTATAAACGAGAAAACAGTCTTTTAAAAAACTGAAAAAAGTCAAATGTTAGCATATTAGTAGTATTATTATTACAATTTACATGGAGAATAAAGTTCCCCGAGTCAACCATAATGTACAACAATTATTATTATTTTATTTAGTATATTATTTCTGGAGAATAAAGAAATTCTGATTTTATAATATTAGTGATTCTTTTTCCTTTTATTTTCTGGTTACTGTACAAGAACAAGCCGGCCACCGCCACCCCAAACATCTCTACCGTCGGCGAACTCTCCACCGCCACGGCCAGCCTTTGGCACCGTCACAATTAACTCACCGTCCACAAACACAGCCGTAGCGAGCTCCGGCATTGTCGTAGCCGGCAACCTGAACCTCCACGTATCCACCTTCAGCTCTTCCAACAACAGCTCCTCTATTCCGCCAGCAACTCCGCCATCTCCGGCGCCATTTCTCACCACAATCTTCGTAATCCCAGTATGAATCTCAACCGCCTGCACCCTGACACCTCCCGCTCCGCCGCTTCCGCCGTCGTCAAATTCCATCACCGCCACGAAACGGAAGAATTCCGGACCTTCCTCAACCGCCACGTCAGCATCGGAACGAAACGGAAGTTCTAGAACCTTCCCGAATACATGAGGTAATTTTCGTAGCTTCTTCATTGGATTCCCTTCCATTGCTGCTAAAATTTGTTCCCGCTGCTCCGAATCCGAATCAGAACCCAACCCGATTCCTTCACGAATGGCAATGTTTCGTTTCAGGGACATAGGATGAACCCTCATGCTATAAAATTTGTTGGGTACAAAAAATCTCAATAATACCAATTCTTGATGAAAATTGTTGAAAATGAAAAAAAAGAAATGAGAAATAAAAATGCAGATGTAATTGAATATATAAAGAGGGTATGTATATACCTATGTATATATATATAGTAATATATATTCAATTACATATTGCCTCTGCAAATATGGATTTGGATTTCTTGGAGTTGGGTAACAGCCAGAAAGAAGGAGGAGAAGAAGAAAGAAGAAAAAAATATAAAAAGTAAATGAAATTAGATACAATATAAGTTAGCTCATTCGACTCGGCCGTTTGTCACTCCTAATATTCAGGATAAAGATAGATATATAATACGTGTATTTTCTAGAATGAGAAAAAGTTAAACCCAATGGTCTCAATAAAGATTGCACTCTTTCCCTACATATTGCATCTTTATCGTAATATCTTGTTATGACTTCTTCACTTATTATTATTTATTTTTTGAATTATTTTGTTATGCTTTTTCTTGAGCCAAAGGACTATTGATCTTTTCTTATAAACTGAACACCTTTTCCAAATCATGTTACAATTAGAGTTATGGAGATTGAGAAAGCTCATCCTCCTTTAATAGCAAAAGCCTTTTCACGATTCCGTGCTTTGCTGTTAAAGAGTACATTTCGGAAATATAGTTGGAGATGAGTCTATCGACCAATGCTGGAACTAAGAGAGTTTCAAAAGAGAAAGGGAATGAGTCTGGAAAGACGGGTCGAGAAGGGTTGCAAACTCAAATGAAAAGTATTCAAGCTGAAAGTGTTTCAAAATAGAAAGAGGAAGGCCGGAAAAAAGTAACTCGCCCAAAAGAAGAGGAATGAAGCGCTCATTTGCGATTGTTGGAAAAGAGAGGCAAGGCCCAAGGCACTTGCTAACGTGCAGAGAATCAACTTCGCTACCTCCTAAAGTAGAGGTAAAATCTGTGTATACACTATCCTCTCCAAATCCTCCTTGTGAAATTACACTGAGAATGTTGTTGTGTCTCGTATTTTGCAGGAGATAAAACGGTAGATCGCTAGAGCACTTTCAGATATGGGATACGAAAGAAAGTGTAAAAAGCATGAGAAACAATGAAATAATTTGTACACCACTGGATATAAAATGCTTCGAATTGACAACTTAATTATGTGAACATTGCATTGCATCCTATATTATAATTTATGCTGGCTACCCATTAAATTAATCCATAAATCATATCTATTAAATAAGTTAATGATCACAAAAGCCACTGAGCCATAAGCCCATAACTATATACAACCAGCTCTTAGGTAATGTCAGTTTCAAAGCATAGATTTTGCAGCAGATAACATTTAACAGGGCTATGCAAGACTGATCTCCAAAGGACAGATAAGTTCAATCTTGCATTGATCATGGTAGGCCAATTAGAAGCTCAACCTTCCTTGTTCTCGTGGCGATGCATCCGACGCCTGCTATGAGACCGTCTGGTGCTATGACTCCGCCTTTTAGGCAGCGGGCTAGAGGCATCAAGGTGGTGAATCTCTTCGGTGTTCCCTTGATGTCCGAGTATGCAATCAAATGGGTCTTCGGTTGACTCTAGAGCAACAGCAGCACCAACACCATTCATCTACAATTTTCAATACACAGCCTTGTAAAAGCAACTTAACTTATTCTGCTATAATGCAATATGACAGACTAAAATGGATTTGTTTCTGATTGACAATGGTAGCAATGACTTTTTACGCTCTTATATACACAGAAGAGAGCCCCCAATTTACTCTACTGCCCTGCCAGAGGGCAGTGCATAAATTTGGTGATTTTATGTAATTCCTACTACGACGTTGCACAACGGAAAGATCCCCAGGCCTCGGTATCCATTGATCATCTTCAATATTATATATAAAAGAAGCAGAGTACTCACATTAATTTGCTTTCTCTCAAGATTAGTTTTCCTCAGATCAGTATTCTCTGAATGGGATTTCTTACTGGAAGAGTCATCACCTTCTACCTCGTGAGAAGAAAAAATTTCCCCATAGGTACTTCGAAAACGCCACCTCGGTTTTGGCTTGTCTGTTGAATCATCATCATAAACATTTTCAGAGTAAAAGTATTTGGAGACGAACTGCAGTACAGGCGGATTATGCTGATACTTCTTCAACATTCTATCACGACAAAATACTACATCAATACATAGATAAAATGAATCATGCTGATACTTCAATTTCAATCTTGATAGAATAGTACATCAGTAGTTCATACATAATGAAAAGAAAGAAATAACCGTGATACTATTAACATAAGGAAGTATGATGACAAGATTCATCAAAATTCAACGAGTATCAAAGCTTTATTTTAAAGAATTATTGAGATCTTTCCCTTTTGAGGAATATATGTCTTGAATTATTTTCGTTTTGTTTTCATTGTTTGAACTACACAACTATGAAGTGCTCTTGTTATCGGTAGTTGAAGACTCGGAATATAATAAGGTTTCCTTGGATTAGCCAGGTCTCTCCCACACCCTTCACCAGTATAACTGTATGCCCACACCAGGATACCTATTTTGTGCAACGAGTTTTCCATTAATTCAATATTTTAGTAGTATGGTTTAAAGATGCATAAAATTCACTTACACCAGATTCATATATTCGAAGAGAGCCTAGATATGCAGTCAAGCCTGATATGAGGCAATACTATGAAATAAATAAATCAAGCCTTGAGGCATACAAATGAACAATCTACTCTTTCTAGCTTTTGACTGAATGCCTACTACTTCCATTTTTCTATGTTATTCTTTGTGTGTGTATATTCTTTTGCCATAAATTACTCTATTTCATTTGTTGTTTTCCTTTCCAAGAAAGTGAACAGATTTGAGTCTCCAACCAGATTTAAGCATGCAGACCAAGCATATGTAGAGGACTAGGCTTCAAACATGAAGTGATAATATAGCGCTCATTTTTATTAGTCCAATCATCTGACATTCCGTCAATTTAAAACATGAGTGAGATATAGTGATGCTTCGTATATTTCCTTCACATTATGTATTGCCATGCACGCTATTCTGTATTTTTCCATGACAAGTGTGCACAGATTTCTATACTTGGTGGAAATACATGAATGTATATATTTGAATTGAAGTAAGAAACTCAGATCATTCTCTAGACAATAGCATACTTCAATGTTAAACACTCACAGTGAGGACAATTTCTTGCTATCTAGAGTACTCTAGACTACGACATATTTTAAAGTTTAATACTCTTGCGGTGAGCCGGTGACAATTTCTTGCTATCTAAGGTACATCAAGCACAACTCTTCACACTTCTCAGTCATTCTTATTCTAACTGAAGACAAGGAAAGTACCAAAAGAAGAAGAAAAATCAGAGAGTATAAACATAGCATAACTGATCAGTCAGCATGTTCCTACTGCAAGTTGAATCCAGCAAAATAGCTCAGAGAGATAAAGATGTGGTACTTAAGTCGTTTAAACTCCTACGGCGCAAGTTATCATGTACAAAGCACTCAAGGATTAAGATCTTGAGAATTCAATTATTTATCAAATGGGAACAGTATGACATATTCAGTCCTTGTCAAAGGTTTAGCATCTTTCTCATTCAAATATCCAGAACTACAAAGCAATTTGAAATTCTTGAATTTGCTCCTTGGGATATAGAGGTAGCTGTCATAAAGGATTATCATTTATATTAATTATAGTTCCCCATTTTCACATGGTACCTCACTCTAACACTAATGGTGACGAGTAATAACCTGTTAGAACAATCAGGCCAACTGATCAAACTTAGAAGGATGTCATTGTTCAAAGTTTGTTTAGGTGTTTGATTTTCAAAGTAAAGTTGGAGGGGGAAATGATTTTAACCAATTAAATTCAGGAAAGTATTAATCTTGCAAATCTTACTAACACCACCCCACCCCCAACGCCCTTTGTTGCTTTTCGAGAATAAGATGTTGAAAAGTATTTAAGATCCCCTTCCGATTAAAAAGGCCAAACCCATCGGTGACCCCCTAATGTTGGCACGAAGACTTAGACACCTCAACTGAACGATGTTCATTTTAAACACCTAATGTAGGGTTTTGTTAAGTCATTTTGACACCTTTTTTTCAATAAACAAAAATATATAATGTGTGTTACACTCGCGAGTGACCTTTAAAGTGTCCAATAAAATGAGGACATTTGTCATTTAACCCCAAAATAATTCTTAAACAATAAATTTTGGTAAAAAACAAAAAAATAACTAGTGAATTGATGACACATGGCATTTTGCCCAAATAATTACAAAGAGAAAATTTAATCACTTTTAAAAAATGTCTTTTGCAGAACACCAAACTACCCCCACCTAGGGGTGGGCATAAACACCGAAAAACCGAAAAACCGAACCGAACCGAATTATTTTGGTAATTCGGTTTCAGTATTTCGGTTTTCGGTTCGTTATTCGGTATATGGTTTTGTATTTTTCGGTATTTCGGTTCGGTTTCGGTTTTTTTTCGGTTTTTCGGTTTACCGAAATATATTATATTATAATATATATTAATATTATATTAATTATTAATATTAAAAAATAAATATTATAATTTAAAATTAAAACAAATGTTTGTCTTTTCAAACTTTTCAACTTTACAAACCCACTTCCCAAAAGGCAAAAATTACCGTTCCCACTTCCCACGTCTAGTCGTCTACAGACTATAGCAGCGTCGACCGTTCCGGTGACCAGCAGCACGCAGCAGCTGCCAATCGACCAGCAGGCAGCCGCAGCACAACAACGACCGGTAAATTTCAATGTTATATAACAAGGCTAAATTTCAATGTTAACGACAATTTATTATTATGAATCATACAATAATTTGAAAAACAGAGTAAAATAAGCAAAAAGAAATAAACATATATAAAATAAACAAAAAAATTACAAAATTTTTAAAAGCCCACTAAGCAGGCCCATAACAAAAAACCGAATTAACAAAAACCGAACCGAAATAACAAAAACCGAACCGAAATATTTCGGTTCGGTATTCGGTACACATTGTACAAAAACCGAAAAAACCGAAAAAAAAAACCGAAACCGAACCGAAATACCGAATGCCCAGCCCTACTTCCGAGGGCATTGCTTAAATTAATTAAAGTATTCCTGATCTCTTTTTAATTCTATTTGTTGGATAACGAACCTAGTCACGAAAAGTTTATCAATGAAAGAGGATGCATTTTGGGAAAAACAAAAAGAAAATAGAACTTCAATGTAAAGTAGAGCAAGTAAGATTATTTGGGAGTGCTCAAGGTTAAGTTTCATTGTACTAAGTCATGCATGCATTCAGACTGTGTAGCACTTCATCTTTAGGGGTAAAAATCACCTCATTTATTTAGCCCAAAAACAAAAAAAAAAAATTGAGAAGTGTGTTTGAGGACCTACATTTCCCCCAACTCCTTTTGCAGACGAGTTCCATGCTGAGAGAGAATAAGTTCAACACCTGAATCCAAAGACTTGGCAAATCTCCACTTGCCATAGAACCAACCAGCACCTGGAGATAGAAGAGTTTGAAAAACTAAGCAATACACTAGGGAAAAGCAACTGAAAATGTTCTCTGTTTCGAAGCAGAAATCAATAGCTCTCTTACTAACTTGAGGCCTAATGAGTTTCTTGAACCAAGTATCCTAAATACAAAGATTGGTAGGCCTATCATAAACTGGACATATATAGTGCGAGACAGAGTTTACAAGTTTCCAGAGTTGCAAAAGCCCTTGAAATAAGAATGTCCATCTGTTTTTCTCTATACATGTAAAGGGCTAAAGGCTATTAGGTTGCTTCTGGAAATGTCAAACCATTAATCAGAAAGCTAATAACTAACAACTAGTTAAAAAGAGGAAAGAGAAAAATGAAAATAAATCTGGCTAGTCAACCATTGAATTCTTCGTTTAGCTTTTACTTCTGGCAATACTTAAGAATTTTTCCATTTTAAAAAGCTAAATATGTGAATAAATTGAGCACTTGACTGGCATCCATCAACTGCTTAGCATTTGAGAATTTATAGAAAACCGACACCAGACAGATAGATATTGTTGGTGGCCAATAGGTAAGAGTAAAAGGCAAGAACATGAGAAAGACAACTCCCTGTCCTCTAGGATAAGGTTGAGTATGCTCTCTGATTTTAAAGGTTTAAACAACAGTGAGGATCAGACTTTTTGGAAAGGGAAAACTGATGGTATCTTCACTGTTGAGGCATGCTACATCTGTTTATGAATGAGATGAACCGGTCACTGGTCAGCACAAAACTCTTGGAAGCAGATCTGGAATTCTAAAGCTCCTGTTGATGTTATGTGCTTTGTATGGTTGGTTGCCAAGAGGCTTGTCTAACTCGGAAAAATTTACAAAAGAGAGGCATAAAACTAATTAATAGATGGTATCTCTGTGGGAATAGTTCTGAAGGCATCAACCGCCTTTTTTATACATTGCCATATTAGTTATTACTTCACAGGTATGCCAAGATCAACAATAGAATTCCTTCTTTGCTGGAAAAGCAAAGGGCTGCCAAAACATTTTAAGAAGACTTGGAACACCATACCAGCGGCTATTTGGTCGTATATATGGATGAAAAGGACAAAAGACGCTTTGAAAACCAGAGAAGCTCAATCTGGACGATCATAGCTGACTGTGTTCTTATGATTTCATTTTGGTGTAAAGTGGAAGCATTGAAGATTCAGAATCACTGTTACAGTTCATAGAAACTATTGTATAGATAGTCACCTAGTCAGGGTTGTCCTCACTTCTGTTTTTGTTTTTGGTTATAATCACAACACTTTTTAGTCCTGTTTTTCCTGGCATCAGTAATACTTACCTATTCGGAAAACAAGAAAGAATAAGATTGAGGATGAGGGTGCATTTTAACTTACCAACTGCAAGGTTGATGCGGAATAGGTTATGCAGCCTTCGAGTGACTTCAACAAAAACAAATTGAGATAATAATATTAGGGGCTTTAATGAACAATATATATGGGGAGGGAAGACAATCACATAGCTAAGCAATACATAAAAGAAGTGAAAACATTAAAAAGGAAAAGAAGTTGCTTTCCTGAGCAGCAAATATTCATCACAGATAATTTAGAAATAGCCCCTAAGATTTGTGAAATTAGTCATCCATGCCCTCTGTTAAAAAGTTTGATTTTAAAATCACTTCATAGATATACAAATGTACCATATATGCCCTTCATTTCTAACAAAGCTGCAACTGACATATTATCTAGTTGTCCATTTTAAATTTCCATGTAAGTGAGACATGTGGAAAATAAGAAAACGGGAAAGTCCATATTTCCCCCTAACTTTGCGAAATTAACAATCTATTCACCCATTTTAATATTAGTCAGCTGACATGGAGACAACAACTATGCCTCAATCCCAATTCCCAAATAAGTCGGGATCGACTATATGAATTGAATCCCCACTTCTTCATTTAAGCTCATTTCATTTCATCAAAAAATAAATTGAAGATATATGATAGATAATAATAATAATAATAATAATAATAACAATAACAATATTAGAAGTTCTCTAACAAGTCTAATACCTATTCTCAACTAGTAGATACCACCTATATGAATCTTTTCTTTCATTGCGTCGTATCTTTAACTAAGTCTTCATTGATACCTAGGATTTGTAGATCTTTCGAGACAACTTTCCTCCATGTGATTTTAGGTCTTTCACATCCCTTTTTAACACCTTCACTTACCATCGTCTCACACCTAGGGACCAATGCATCTGTATGTCGCCGCACACAAGACATGTTCAAACCATCTCAAGTGACCTCGCATTTTATCCTCAATGTGTGGTACTTACACCTTCTGACAAAAGTGGTCATTTTTAATCTTAACTAATCTTGCATGACCGCATATCTATCTTATCATTTGCATCTCTACAACACTCATCTTGGACCTTAGCAGCCCAACATTCACTATCATATAATGTTGTTGGTCTTATAGTTGTCCTATAGAACTTAACTTTCACTTTGATAGGCACCCTTCTATCACATTAAACAACAGTAGCACTTCTCCATTTCAAACATCTAGTTTTATCCTATGAGTAACATCTTCATCTATCAATTCATTCTCTTGATAACAGCGAGCCTAGATATCTAGATTGTTTGCATTTTGGCACCGGAATCTCATCTAATCTCACCTTAACTTCTTTCTTCTCATGCTGACTAAACTTGCAATTCATGTATTCGATCTTACTACTACATATCCTAAAACCCTTGCTTTCTAAGGTGCCTTTCTACAATTCAAACTTTTGATTGATACCCTTGCTAATTTCATCCATTAACACAATATCATCAACAAATAACATACATCATAGGACCTCATCTTGTATTGTGTTGGTTAGCTTGTCCATAACTAGGGTAAACAAGTAGGAGAGCTCAATGCCAATCCCTGGTCTAAGCCTATTGTTAAGGGAAACTCCTCTGTATCACCTAATACTATTTTCACGCTAGTGACATCTTCTTCATTCATTTCCTTTACGACATTTATATATTTAATATGAAGTCCTATAAATTGAAAAATGTGGTAAACCCCCATTTTTATAAATTGAATATCATCAAAATGAACTCATTTCCTCCTTGCAACCAGTACTGCAACCATCCTCTAGCTTTCTGTCGCCACTACAACTACTCCAGCGACCAGCCACCTCCCTCAAATTCATCTTCCCTCTTCCTCCATTTTCCGGTAGACCAGTACTTCCAGCATCATCTACCTTTACGTTGCCACAACAACTACTCCAGTCACTATCTCAAACTTGTCTTCCCTCTTCCTCCATTTTCAGGCAGAAAGACCTTACTTCTAGAAAACATGAACAAATTCATTTTCAACCTCAACGTTTGAACACAACCCAAGTGAAGGCTCTACAATCTCATTGCAATGTCAAGGTTTAACCTTTTTCTTGTTTGGGATCTTCTTGGACTAATCATCATTGCTGAGATAAGCCACGTCAAATTTATAAACAAGAGAAGACGGAAAAAAAAGTCCAAAATCTTAACAGGTAGTTTCATACTTTCATAACCATCATCATTGTGTTTCGGTTCTAGAATGGATTTCGATAAAACTAAAGATTTTGGCCCGTTTAATTACTTCACTCTCTTCTGAAGTGAAAAAAGAACAGCATATATGTCTAAAAATATAAAAATTGGCCAATATTAAGGAAGAATTATCCAATGATACAAACAAATTTGACAAGTATATGTAGGAATTGTACCTAACCAAGTGGCAAGGGAAGCACCAATTGCACCAATGCCAAAATCTCTTACAGCAGATTGCTTCCATGAATTTAGTAGTTTACTTTCTTCAGTTGTCAAATTAACCTATGAATTTTAATAAGCATATTATATCTTCAAAAGGATACTGAAATTTACAACAAAAATTTGAGTTAATGATAAAAACACACATAAATATCCCCTTTTTCATGTTTCATACTTAAACTACCAGGTGTGCGAGTTATCAAGTTGAACTACCACCAACTATTTATCAAAAGGAACCTCAATTATCAATTGTTCATATTCCAAATATGAAACTTACACACCTATAGTTCAGTATAAAGCTGAAAAAATCAATTCGTTAGTAGTGTATTTGATCATTCACCCAAATTTTTGAATACAAAGATAACATAGGATAAATGAAATCACCTAATTGATAAGAAAAAAGAAAGAAGAGAAAATTGGGTACCCATTTCAATATGAAACATTTGGGGTCAGAAAAAATCAAACCTTTCTGGAGATGAGAAGTTCATTCAATTCAATGAGCGAGTCTGCCATTGTTGCGCCTAATTTCAGGGTTTGATCCAATCAAAGGTGGGTATAATGGTTCTTATCACATCCGGAGCATCATCAGGGATCCGAATACAAATCGGGTCAACAAGTACAACTCTTTGGTACCATAAAAATCATTTTAAAATGACAAATGACATAATACATAAACATATATTATTATTTTTTAATTTGATTTAGTTTCAGGTTCAATTTTGGATGTGCATAAATAGATTTTAAATTTGTATAAAATTGAATTTATTAATATATGTGCTCAGATTGACTCAATTGTCAATTGTCAATTGTCAATTGTCTCGTAGAACGCTTATATATTTTACTTAATCAATTTATTTTTAAAAATATTTATTTACTGATACATAATCGATAACGAATTTGAACGGCTTCTTTAGACCCAATATCTTCAATTATGGTTGAGGAAGTTTGGTCGGGTTCTTTGCATTCGTATCAACATGGACATAAGAGGAAAGACCGTGCTTCAAATGGGTCTTCCATCGACTATCCAATGGATCATGGACAAAATGACCACGGTCGAAAAAAACTATATATAGGAGATTATTGTTTTCTAAATCTATTTCTAAAGTCACGTCTTTTAGTTTTGGGACTCAAATATAGTACTTTCGAGTTTTTCTTTATCCTAAGTTCTCCTTCCAACTATAAACAGTTTTAGCATTTCTTGAATTGAAAAGATATTTAACACTATAAAAATTATATTTTGTGTCATCATCGATACATTTGACACATCCAACATATATATATATATATATACTCATTATATTCCGTCACAATTGAAATCTAGAAAAGTATGAATATACGCATACATTACTTCTACTTATGCAAAACATAGAGGTTAGACATTCCCCTCAAGAAAATCATTTTTAAAATTCACAAGAATATTTTTTCCAAAATGCAGAGCCCACATTCCCTCCAATGAATATCAGTATATCAAACACTCCAAAGTTTCCATTGTAGAGCTTCCCAAGCTCCTTTGCTCTTCTTCCCCACCACATGCCATGGCTATAATGACCCACCCCATCACCCCCTTCACCACCCCACCCACCACCCACCCCAAAACCACCCATCTGCACCTATCTACCTCCATCTCCAAAGCCACTTCTCTCCCTCAGCTCAAACAAGTCCACACCCAAATCCTCCGTCAAAACTTGTCCGATTCTGATTCCGATTCCCTCCTTTTCAACCTCATTCTTTCTTCAATTCCTTTACCTTCAAGCCTTCACTATTCGCTTTCCATCTTCTCCACTTTGCAAAACCCACGAACCCATCTCATCAACAAGCTATTTCGTGAACTTTCACGTTCTAAGGAACCCCATAATGCGTTATTGTTTTTGGAGAATGGTAGAAGAAATGGGTTGGAAGTTGACAGGTTTAGCTTCCCGCCATTGCTGAAAGCTGCGTCGAGGGCTTTTGCATTGTGTGAAGGGATGGAGATTCATGGATTGGGTTGTAAGCTTGGGTTTGATTCTGACCCGTTTATTCAGACTGCTCTGCTTGGGATGTATGCTAATTGTGGGCATATTCAAGATGCGCGGTTGGTGTTTGATAAAATGTCTGAAAGAGATATTGTCGCTTGGGATATAATGATTGATGGGTATGCTGTTATCCATTCAATTACTACAAAAGTTGAAGAATTTTGTTGCTGTTGTTGAATCATTTTTAGTTGATGAATTTTCAAAGATGTCTATTAAGTTTCTTATTTATATAGCTTGCTGACCTTTTTGCTATGCGTTTCACAGTTACTGTCAGAATGGCCTTTTTGATGATGTATTGGTGCTGTTGGAAGAGATGAGGAGCTCTAATGTGGAACCCGACTCGAGAGTTTTCACAACCATTCTGTCTGCTTGTGGTCAAACTGGAAACTTAGCTATTGGGAAAGTGATTCATGAGTTAATATCAGAGAATAATATCATTGCTGATTCTCGTCTGCAAAGTTCTCTTATCAGCATGTATTCAGGTTGTGGCTGCATGGATTTCGCTCAGAATTTGTATGACAAACTGTCACAAAAGAATTTGGTGGTATCAACTGCCATGATTTCAGGGTATTCAAAGGCTGGGCAAATTGAAGCTGCACGCTCTATTTTTGATCAAATAACAAATAAGGACTTGGTTTGTTGGAGTGCAATGATATCTGGCTATGCAGAGAGTGACCAACCACAAGAAGGTCTGAAGTTACTTGACGAAATGCAGGCATCTGGAGTGAAGCCTGACCAAGTAACTATGTTAAGTGTTATCTCAGCTTGTGCTAATCTCGGCGCATTGGATCAAGCAAAAAGAATCCATCTGATTGTTGATAAGTATAGATTTCGAGAAGCTTTGCCTGTAAATAATGCCCTAATTGATATGTATGCCAAATGTGGGTATCTAGACGGAGCAAGAGGAGTTTTTGGTCGAATGCGAAGGAAAAATGTTATTTCGTGGACTAGTATGATTAGCGCGTATGCCATTCATGGAGAGGCTGATCAGGCCTTGATGCTTTTTCGTCAAATGAAAGAGCCCAATTGGATTACATTTGTGGCTGTTCTATATGCTTGTAGCCATGCTGGACTAGTTGATGAGGGACAACATATCTTCTCATCAATGATGAATGAGTACAATATCACACCTAAACTTGAACACTATGGTTGCATGGTGGACCTTTATGGCCGAGCAAATCGTCTCAGAGAAGCCCTAGAGCTGGTAGAGACTATGCCTATGGCACCAAATGTTGTCATTTGGGGTTCACTAATGGCTGCTTGTCGGATCCATGGTGAGTTTGAACTAGGAGAATTTGCAGCTAAAAGGCTCCTTGAGTTAGATCCTGAACATGATGGGGCTTATGTCTTCTTATCAAACTTTTATGCAAAAGGAAAAAGATGGGAAAATGTTGGGGAGGTGAGACAACTTATGAAACACAAAGGCATACTGAAGGAACGGGGACACAGTAAGATTGAAATGGACCATGAGATACACGAATTTTTAACAGCTGATAAGAGTCATAAACATGCTGATGACATCTACGCAAAGCTAGATGAAGTGGTTTGCAAGTTGATGCAGGTCGGTTATGCCCCAAACACCAGTGTTGTTTTAATTGATGTAGATGAGGACGAGAAGAAGGATGTGGTTCTTTTGCACAGTGAGAAGCTGGCTCTTTGTTACGGATTACTGAAAAGTAGTAATAGGGGATCACCAATCCATATAATTAAGAACTTAAGGATCTGTGAGGATTGCCATAACTTTATGAAGTTGGCATCTAAAGTGTTTGAGAGAGAAATTGTTGTAAGAGATAGAACTAGATTTCACCATTACAGAGGCGGCTCTTGTTCTTGTAAAGACTACTGGTGACAGCAATTCGTGAAATAGAATCAACCGTATGTTACATTGTATCATATGTCCTCGTTTCTCTTTAGCATTCAATTTCATCGAATAAGTGCAGGCAGAACATTTCTGACTACAGGGGATATAGTATTTACAGTTGAAACGTAGAACAACGTAGTACCAAAAGATGCTAATATTGAATTCTCAACGTTCACAGAAGAACAAACATATAGAGCTTAAACCGCGAGCTCTCATGAGGGATGAGAAGGCTTTATCTTATAAGTTCTATTTAGGTTGGAATCTGGAGCCTCTCTATTGTGAAATCACTCTTCTGGCTCGTGAAAGAAGACGACAGCCAGAACTGTTGTTTCAACTTTTGAACTTCTCTTCCCAGCCTGAACTTTAAAAACTCCAACACAGCTGAAACCAATTTTCCATTTTCAGTTAAAGGACTTTGACTGTACTCTAACATCCATGTATTCGGGTCCATTTGCACAGCAGAAGCACTCCATTTTTGTTGAGTCCATGAACTATTCGACTTTCTAATCAAGTAACCAATCTCACCATTGGACCACTGTTCAAAATGAAGATGAAAACAGCAACAAAAACTTAACTTGATGAAGTAAACTCGAAAGAAAAGATAGGACAGAAACAGAACACAGTCGAAATTATGTTACCTCAGTGAGTCTTCCTGATAATATGGCATACGAACGAGCAGAAAATCCAGCTGTGAGCAAACCAGCTGTTTGTAAAGGCCATCCCCATATACTCAACTCTTCTGAATTGGATTTGTACAATGTACATCGCGAATTCAGAAGCAAACCATCCTATAAATTAGTCGAAAAATCTACTTAATATTGGTATCCCCAGACATGTAGCAAAAATATGCATAGCATTTATGAAATCTATACCTGGTTGATTTTCCAAGTAGAATTAAGAGGGCTGCAACTCGATATTTCTTCATCATCAATCAGACCTTCAAGCTCCTTCTTAAAGAACATCAATCTTTCATCAAAATCCTTCAAACCCCATGATTTTTCACTCAAATTCTTAACAATTTCCAGCGACAATTGAGGCTGCAAGAACGCAGAAACCACCGAAGAAAACCCAAATTCCAACCCTAAAACAACACCCAATCCAAAAATCATCCGCATCAACAAAACCCCAAATCCGAATTCCCTCTTCCTCTTCTTCACCTTCTTGTGAAAGCTCCCTCTAGCAGTGGAATTGAGCGGAGGGGACATGGACGAAGAAGCAGAACTGTTGCTGCTCGATTTGGGGGTCGAAAAAGTCCTCGATGGGGTGTAAGAAATGGGGCTTCTTGGAAATTGAAGAGCTCTAGCCGCTGAAAGTTTTGTGATTGAACTCTTGTGCATGCTGTTAGTCATCAGATCGAGAGTTGCATTGAAACTGGCTATGCAGATTTCGCAACTGCAATTGGTATCTTTTCGACATCCCGGGAAATAGTAGCTGTCTTTCGTCTCGGAATCCATGACGGTGGTGGTCGATGATTTCACGGAGGAGTTTGGAGTTGAAACTTGTGTTGATTTCATGGTATTTTGATCTATGAAAATACCCAAAATCTGGGGTTTCTTTGTTGTTTAAGGGAAGAAGATAAATGGGGTTTGAAATTTGAATACAACGGTCATATCCAATGTAGAATATTTGGGGGTGTGGTAATGACACATTTACCCCTTACATATCATGTCATTTATTTGGTAAAGATTTAAAAATTATATACATTGATTGTAAAAGATTTAAGATTTTTGGATCCGGCTCCTCCCATTTCACTTAATTAGCAACATATTATCTTGTCCATAAAAATAATTAAAAAATAATACTTAGTAATAATTAACCATATATAAAAAATATCCGCCCTTGCTTGATGGGAGTCCCACTTTGTTTATGGGCTTCAATGACGGCTAGATGTCTTTGCTTTGAGAAAATATGAAAATTATCCTTATTGAAGTCCAACAGTTCTTTTTAAAGCTGGTCAAACTTGACTTGGATCCATGACCAATTTGTTAGGATAATTTGTGGTAAAATGGTCCTAACTCTTTACTTTGATGTCGAATTGACAAATAGTTAAGTACATTGAAAATTAGACTTTGGAGTTAGGTTTGATATGTAATAGGTTCTCTAACTCCTTATATATTGAGAGATATGATCATTCCAAATCATGTCATAACAATTATATCAAAACACAATTATATCAAAATTTTCTTATAATAAAACTTTTCACTTAAGATTTTTGTTTCAAGGCTCCTATGGCCTCTAACTTCTGTCTAAGAATTTCAAGTGGCTTTATATAAGCGCAAAGTTCATTTTTTTTTTTTATGATATCGGAGTCATATATGATGTCCATCCCCCATCGCATATTGTTCACACTCTAAATGTCCAGTCTTGAGCGTATGGGGGTTGTTGAGTCTCATATCTTTTGTTGAATGGAAATATGGACTCATGGTATAATCTTGCACAATCTTTTATGAGCTGATTTTGAAATTGAATTAGACATAAGATCCATTTTTTTCCAAACCTATTTAAATAAAATAACATGATTGCTGAGCTACCTCCAATTTTCCCACAAGATGCATCTAAAAATGTTGTGACTTGTGAATATTGGATATATATTCAGTAACTTTCTACCATCCATGCACCATTGGTCTTTAATCTAGATGGTGAATAGAGTCCAATGTGGATGAAACTAAAAAACAAAATGGTCTCCAATGTATATCATTCTTTATTCTTTTTATTTTTTTTATTTCTTTCATTAAATATTTATATTCTATTTTTGTGATTGGGTGGCCATGAATAATTGGAAGAAAAACAAAAGAGGAAGGCTATTTTGGTGGATTTAGAATCTTGCATCTAAATAAATAGTACTCTCCGTCCCTTTTTAACTATCACTTAAGCTTTTTTCACACATTATAAAATGATTGTTAATTTTAATCTTGAAATCTAAAGTAACATTTTGGGATAGTATTTTTGAGCTAAAGTGACAGTTAAAATAAACTCCGACCCCTTTAATTTTGGTGATCAAAAGACTGCAATTCGACTGGCATTTCATGGAAATTCTTGTCTCAACTATTATTAGTTATTTACAAATAAAAAAATGCATGTGTTTTCTTATGACTAACTCCTACATATCTACCATATCTTATGGGAATGATGCGTCATAAATAAATAGGAGTATTCTCATGCCAATAGGAGTGCACTAAGCTCCCCTATGCACAGTGGTCAGAAAAGAATCAGGCCATAAGGGTTTATTATGCGCAATCTTATTCTGCATTACTGTAAAAGATTGTTTCTATCGTTCAAATTTGTGAGTTTGTTTCTATCGTTCAAATCTGTGAGTTGTGACCGCCTTGTTAATATGTAAAAGTAATAAATATATAGTTTGAGATGTTTGTCTAATTGGTTTCTAGATATCCAAAACTTGGATTACATAACTCCCTTTTGGTTTATGACTTTAACCAAATTGTAATAATTTATAAACAATATTCTTTGTTTGAGACAATGATTTAACCTATTAAAAGATAATCAATCAATCTTTGCATCTAATTAAAGCATATAATTAACAACATACCAAACAACTACCATTTGGCATATTAGGCCCCCACCTACATTTTGCCTTTCCTATATTTAGGAACCCAAATGACTTGGTTACATCAAATCCTAGCATATATATACCTAATCAAGAATTTCTCCAATTTTAATTAGTGGACAATACAAAAACATCTCAATTGATAGACTAGTTATAAGTTCAAAATTAATTGTTAACCACTCTTCACTATGATTTATCACGTTGTACTTATTTTTCTATACATTGTGTCAATACTAATCAATAATGAAATTTATTGTAGATTTTCGTGTGAGAAAATCTATGCATTAGCGTATGGTCGATGTCTTGAGGGTACACACTTATTAATGGGAGATGGACTATAATGAACGTCTAGGCGATTGATAAGACGTGTTGAAGTGAAAGCCTATAATATTATTAAACACAAATGATATCATATGATAAATTTTCAAAAGATATGTTCAGTCCCCATGCTTCATTTTTTTATTTGACTTTTAACATTTAGGTATATCAATTTATCTTGCTTTGTACTTGAGGAACAAAAAAATTAACAATTGGGACCATACATCAAGTCCTCCACAAAAAAGAGCTTATTATTAGGGGCCACTAAATCTAAATATTAAGTTGTCATAGATTCTGCTTGTCTATTAATTTTTCAGAGTGAAGTTTTTTTTATATATATTTTTTTGTTTTCTAATTTGAAGAAGAGCATGACCATAAGATGAGATTGTTTTTTAAGATTCATGGCACAACAATATACCCTTTAAACTTGGACTTGGTTATTAGAGGCCTCTCGATCGAAATGAAGGATAGATTTGATCGATCGGGTGTTGAATCGAATGAACACCCAATTACTGTATCATCACAACAATAATGGATGTCCAATCTTAATTTAAATTTTGCAAATTTTGTGGTGATTTTATGCTCCATATGTAGTGTACCATCATGCTCTATATATGGTTTATACAACGACGTACACAAGATTTTTCTGAAACACGATCAACCTATTTCGAGTTAGTCATGGATGGAATAACATTCATAACAACCTATGATGACCCACACCATTGTGGTAGGTCATAATTGGAGGATTTTTCATCAGCCTACTTTGTCAACAGGTGATATAGGAGCGCAATGACTTTAGTCTAAACCTTTTAAACAATACCTAAAGAATCGGTCCGGTCGTTTATAAGTGAGTTTAGGTTTAGTAGGGTAATTTCAGGTTTTGGTTACTGTTTTAAATTTATATATTGTTTTAAAGCATTGTTGGCACATTCTATCTAAATATATTGATTTTCACAAAAAAAAATATTATTAATAATTTACAAAGCGACGTTGAATGACAACGACAACAACAACAATAACATATATATCGAGTTTAATCTCACAAAGTAAAATTTAGAGAAGGTAGAATATACATTATTTTTACCTATACCTCAGAGGTAGAGATACTATTTTCAATAGACCATCGGCTCAAGGAGAAAAATAGTCTGAAGCAACCCAGAAAAAGAAGTAACCAAATATACAACAAATAACACATAGTAACAAGACAGTAACTACAACAAAATAATATGATAGTCAAAGTAAAAGAAACAACAAATAATAACATAACAGAAATCAAAGGATAAGAAATTACATGAGTAATACTATAACTATATACTAGTAAGGACTGATACAAGACAACCCAATGCTACCTACTATCATTTTACCCTAATTTGTATCCTCAACACTTTTCTATCTAAGATCATATCCTCGATAAGAAGAACTATGTTGATTGACACCCCTAACTAAATTATGGCTCTGCCAGAATATATGTACAAAATATTAAGTAGAATGGAAATTATCCAATTCCATTAATCTTGGCTTGACTGGAGTGAGATTACTTGGAATTTAAGATGCCAATAGTCTACACTCTAAGGTGTATTATTTTGACACCTCATAAACCTATTGAAATAGATTTAAAAAATGGCTGATTTTTTTTTTTCTCTTTTTGTCATATTTTTGCTTTCAATACTTTCACCATAGGAACTAGCTCCATGATCATGGGGCAATTTAAAATGTGCATGCCATTATTAAAAACAAAAAAAATCATATAAGCTATCAACTTAATTATATTTTCCTAAATCATCAAAAATCAAATCATGTATTAATTGACCCCCAAATGATCTTACCTTCACTATTAATATAACGTGAATTTTCGATTGAATCCCTCGAATAATGGATTATAGAAAACATGACGACTCGATAGGAATATCCGTAAAAAAATCACATATTTTTAGTAGTGAGTTCAATTGTATCTGTGAAAATATTTCGCACAATAGGTAAATTATGTGTTCAATTCTCACTATTCTCTTTAATTTCAACGATCCCCGATAATAAAATAAGTGTTAAAAAATGTTAATGAAATCAAGTCATGTGTTAGTTGAGTTGTATAAACCATTTCCTTTAATTGTTAAAATAGTTGGTGAACTAATTCTACTTTATTTACATGCACAGGGCATTGTGATGAATCATCCTTAATATAAATTAAAAACTTGAATTAATAATAGGTCAACTATGTTTAGCTTAATATAATCTGCTGGATCAGACAATTAAGTGTTCAATCAAAATAATTTAAACTTCTCTAATTATGAAACAGAAATATTTGTGTCAAAAAGGTTTTGAACTTTTTTAATGAATGCATCTTAAACATAAAGTTATTGAAGCATATGATATGATTCCTATAATAATCTTTATGTTTAGTGGGAAGTTGACCTGAAATATTAAAATTATGAACATATCTGCATTGGGATCTTCCTAGTTGTTTGAGTGCTTTTCAAAAATCAATTAATTAAAAAAGAAAAAGGTAAAAAATAAATTTAAAAAAATTAGGAGTTCAAAAAATAAGCTTGGCTTTAAAGATGAAATTTATAATTTTTTTGACCTTTCAGAATGATCATTATTATCTAATATAGGACTAGTCGATCAAGGATATGAAGTTTTTTCTCATGACAGATTTTATTAATGTAGCTTATAAACGAATTTGATATAATATTCTATTAAATATTTTTTAATGCACCAAAAAAAAAATAAAGGTAAAAAGAGTTTGAGATAAGTCCTAATACAAGAAAAAGTTCATTGTTTATTCAACTCAATGAAGAAAATAAAATCAACTTTCTTTCCTACTTTAGTCGAAAAGAGGGAGAAAATTTTGTCAAGCTTGATTAAAAAAAACTCCATTATTGTAGGAAGAAAATGGAGAAAAAAACATATCTTTTCTTTCCATTGGATATCAATTCTAATGATATAAAATGAGTTTAAATAAAAAGTCAAGATTAATATAGTCGATTTTAATTTTTTCGTATATGAGACGTAATTATTATTGTTGTTGAAAACCTCATAGTGATGGTTGAGGAAAAGTAATAAGTAGAACATAACCATATAACCAAAAAAATTTTTTATCTCCACTAGTAGATTGAAAAAAACAAACATCCTCTATACAAGACAAGATGGAAAATTGGAAATCAAGAAAAGATTTCTCCATGAGAAAAAAAAAAAAAAAAAAAACTTGTTGTTAGACCTTTTTATTTTCCACCAAAAGTTGAAGTTACCCTTTTTTTCTCAGGTGATTCATATAGTCGATTCCAACTTGTTTGAGACTGAAACAAACGTAATTAATAATAGGAGATAGAACTTGTTGATCTTGAATACTTCTTGGAATTAGATGAATTTGAAGATGATGATGATGATGATGTTAAATCAGACCTTCTTCTTAACATTTGTCTCATTCCATCAGCTACTTTAATTGCTGGATTTGATTTATATTTTCTACAAAATGACATATGTGCTTTAACAGCATCTTCCATACAAAGAAATTGTTGTTTTCCTCTGTTAACTTCATCTCTAACTGCTTCTGAACAAAGTCCACATAGCCATTTTCCATCAAAATTTTCTTTAACTTGACTAATGTAGTCTTGTGTACAATCTTCTTTTAGTCCACAACATTCACACTTTGCTAACTCTATGTCCATTGAAAAAAATCACACAAAAAAAAGTTAAGTGTTTTTTTTTTTTTTTTTGAGGCAAGAATTTTCCCTTTTGGTTTTGTTTTTTTATTGGTATTTTGAGGGGAAAAGAGAGGAAAAAAGAGTGGGAAATTGGGAAGGGAGGAAGTGAGAAATTTATAGTGGGGAAAAGTGGCATAAATTGCTCCATGTTATGAGGGACCATTGGCAAATGGAAAATTAGACAACTTGGTCTAGGAGAGGGTCCACTTTCCTTGTGATTTTCTTTTTCCGCTCGGTCGTGTTGGAGTCTGATTAAATTTGAATTAATTATGCGTTACAAGGTTCATTTCTAGAGGTGACACTCCTAATAGAATTATTTTTTTCATTCCAATAGGTTGAACAAAACCTATGTATAAAGATAGAGGAATACAACAAAAATATTTTTTAGCAGTAATAAATATACACATTAACTAAGAGTGTTAAATTTTTTTTACTGGTATTAATTAATTGTGTCATAGAAATCAATGTCGTTATAAATTTTAGCGACATTTGTAAAAAGTGTTAATTGCCTCTAAGAAACATATCTAGTGACAATTAAGTTATTGTCGTTAAAGATCATTTTTGTATAGTATCACAAATTCACAATCGGTGAATAAACGGAGTTTTACTACTCCTACCCCAGTCCCAAAAAAAATGAATGACATATTTCTATACTTAGTAACAATTTAATTTCAAAATGTCTATTTTACATTTAGTAAAATGATTTATATTCATACAAATATCTATCACTTATTAAACCACAAGTTTCAAAAGATATTTTTTATCTTTTAAATTTCGTGTCAAATTAAATTAACTCATATAAAATGGGACCGAAGAAATATACTATATGGTGTCATATTCTTTTGTTTTATTAGCTTGTCACTTATTTATTATTTTTATGTTATGGTATTTATTAATTGTTACTTTAGGTGGTGGTAGTTTTTGCCTTTGCCTTTGCCTTGAATGACGGTTACTTTCGGTTAGGACTATTCATCGATTTCCAAAAAGTTTATAGTAAGTTTTTTTTGGGTGACGATTATGTTTGAATTTTATATTTAAATAACTTACTTATTGTAGGCAATAATATAATTATATTATTTCAAATGTCCAATTAAGCTCAAATCAAAATAAAATTTAAAAAAAAAATAGAAGAAAATCTAATAAGTAGATAATAGTGACTATTTTGAATTTGAACTCGTAATACTGTTACATAAATTGTGATTTTTTCTTTACTTTTGACACGTTACATTAGAAACAATTAACATATTTTTTTCTTTGTTTGAAAAGACGAAAAGGGACCACGCTAAATTGTTTTGGGGTTCGAATCTATCGCTTCTTGTATTATTTGGGTATCCTTATTTTATGCATGTATTGACCATTTCCACTAAGACTTTCATTTTCAGAGATTTGATTAAATTAAATTAATATTAGGTCTACATCACAAATTCAAAATCATACTTTAACCACTTTTTCATGCTTTGTGTAACTCAAGGGATCAATAATGCTCTTATTATAAAACATGATCCAAAATTTACTCGTACAAAAATATAGATACATATAAAAAAAATATAAAAAAAAGCTAATGCCAAAGTTAGGCAAATTGTAATATTTGTGTTAGTTGCTAAGGTAATTATCGTCTTATTTGACTAAGTGTAACAAGTTATACGGTTTTTTAGTGTAAATATGTATTTCAAATATATGTTATAAATACAAGAGGAAATATTCTATTAATTAGACGGTGTTAGACTTTGATCATTCTTTTCAGACCGATATATGGACACACTACAAGAAAATCACTAATTCTCATGGCTAGTCGGAAATATTTTTGGCAAAAAAGAATGTCAAATTAATTCTGATGATAAATCCGTTGAAAATGTAACCAATGAGCTAAATATTAAGTGCATGAGGATAAATATTACCAATAGTAAATTATTACTTTAGTCTTTAAGCATACTGTATAGAAATGTTGACCTGCTAGTTATATTAATTAGTACTATATAGTATAATTTATTTTTATTAAACGTCTTAGTGGTGCTTTTATATAGGCATTTAACAAATTTTCTACCCTCATAATTCATACTTTAGACTTAAGGCTGTAATTATGGACTTCTCATTTCAATTAGTTTCCATATTTTTTTTAATTAATTTGATTTGATTACACTCCCTAAAAGTATGATCTACGTTTAGAACCCTAATTAAGTGTCATAATTAATCATCAACCTGAGTTGTAGTAGGAATGATCAGGATCCCCTCCACCTTTAATTAGAGGTTTTGAATTTATGTATTTGGGAATGGAAATATTTTTGTTGGGAGCGCCACTCTCAGAAATGAATTCTACAATGCGCGATCTGAATTTAGTTGGACTCTAATACGGATACCATATATCGGGTGGAAAGAAAAGATGTAATTATCATTGAGTAATTGGATTGTAATATAGCAAAACAATTTCAAGTTGAAGTAATTGTGCACATCACCATCCCAATGGAACTCCTCATGATTTTTTTTATTTTAAAAAAAAAAGAATCATTTTCCCCCCTTTGCTTGCATATTCTTTCACTTTTTTCCCTTTTCTTACGTGTAATATGGATTAGATTTTAGCATCATTATTGATATTGAGAAAATATTATCATAAAGTACGATACTCCTAGATTTTCTATATTATGACTTTTTTTTTCCTGTTTTTATTTTTTCTTTTTGTGGTATAGTTTTTGGTGGCCTCTTTTCACCATTTTATATCAAGATTTATTTCATTCAAACGCTCATTTTTCCATCATCTTGACTTGATTAGCCATAATGGTTTCTTCTAGAGGGCAATTATTGGCCCTTCTAAGCAATTCTATACCAAGATTCAATCACACGTTTATCTCATAAAAGAAAGGCAAATTATGTTACGACTTCTTGAATTTGTCGGTATATTTCATCTAAACATTCGAATTATATATGGTATATTTAATTGAGCATCCGAACACATAATAAAGGGTCATGCTAGATACTTCTGGTTCATATTTTGGAAAAAGTTTAAGCGAGTGATCACAAATGCCCGTAATCACATAAAATAATCATTTTCTTCCTTCCTTTAGTTATACGCATCAACATCAATTGGAATTCCAAATATGCATGAGATTTATTACTTAGTGAAATTAGATAATTAAAGGAGATGACATATTTTAAGTAGTTAACTTATCTACAAAATAATGAACACTTAGAGAACACGCACAAAAACTTTGTAAATTTTTTTGAGTTGGAAGTGTCTATATATATGAACATTTTATCATATGTTCAACCGTTCAATTCAAATTAAACATATCATAGTTCAAACGTCTAGATAAATTTAAGTGTTTCTCAATATGTTCTACTACTACAAAAAAAGTGTGTATATATAGATATATTTGAATCTAACAGGTAAATAACTCAATAGCCAATCAATACTGAATCAACAGGTAAATAACTCAGTTGATAGTAATAGTTAATACTATGTATATTTTAGCATGAATTTGTATTTAGTCGGGCTTTGATGTGGATATCGAATATCGAGTGGGAAATTTTTTTACTTAGACAACTATTACTTCATCCTCTTTTGAATGACCAATAAAAATCAGGAAAATATATTCTAGCTAGTAGGGGTGTACATGACCGGGTTGGTTCGGATTTTTAAAATATCAAATCAAACCATTTGTGTAAAAAATTTAAATTTATAAACCAAACCAAACTAATAAAATTCGGATTTTTTCGGGTTTTTCAACCTCGGGTTGGTTCGGGTTTTTTAAATACCATACCAAATCATTGTGTCGAATTTTTAAATTTATAAATCAAACCAAACTAATAAACCTCGGATTTTTTTAGATTTTTGGATTTTTTTGGTAAAGTTTGCATACAAACATATAATTAACTTGTGCTCCAAATATTTCTTTAGTCCAACCAAAATACAATTATCTAAGATGTTTCTTAAAAAAATAACACAAAATATGAGATGAGTACTGATGACACGAAAATATTCAATAAAAAATAATAATGAAATCATCATATAAAATAAATATTGCAAAGTCATAATGAAAATGATCATAATTTAAAAGTACTAAATCATGCTAAAATAAGTTTAATAAGTATTAGTTACATTACTAAATATTTAAGGAAAATTAAAATTAGATTATGTATTTTAATTGTCTAAACCAATGTAAAACTAAAGAACAAATATTCAATATTATTGTCATTCTTAGTGTTGAATTGATTTTCTTTTTGCATTAGTATTAATTTGATTTTGATTTAAGTTTTATTATAATTATCAACATCTATGAACTATAATCTTTATTAGACCATTCCAAATTCTAAGTTTTAAACTTGAAATAATATATTAAAAGATAAAAACTATGAAATAGTATAAGAAATATTTTTAAATTATATCAAAGTAAATATTTTATGTATAAAATAAAATTTTAAAATTACATATATAATGTCGGGTTGGTTTGGTCTCGGGTTGGTTTTTTTTAGTTAAAACCAAACCAACCCAAATATAGTCGGGGTTTTTTTTCAATACCAAACCAAGTCAAACCAAACCACTAGTCGGGGGTTGTTTTCGGTTTGATTCGGTTTGCGGTTTGGTTTGATTTCCGGTTCGGTTTTGTACACCCCTACTAGCTAGTTTGGAGTCATGTCAACAAGCATTATAGATATCAAATTGCTCCCTCTATTAATGTTGCTGTCCCTATATATATACCATAAAATAAGGGGGGAAATCCCTCATTCCAAAGTTAAAAATTATATATATGCACTCGTGAATTATTATTATAATTAATCTTGTATTAAAATAAATTAAGTAATATGAAGTAGTGGAGATAATAAGTGATTGTTAATGAAGGTCCAAATAATTGCACATATATACCTTTATCAAAAGAAAGTATAATAGAATAATTAAATGAAAATGACTGCCAAAACAAGCTTTCATCAAGATTAAGAAGGGTGATAATGTTGCTAATTAATGGACGTAATGTCAATAATCCATCATTATGTCTAATTTAGTTGGACTTTCAATGACAACTTAGATTAGACGACTCTAATTACCTATAACCCCATAAATAAGCAATGTACAGTCATCAAATATATATAAATAATTGCTTCTTTTACTACCTTTTTTTTGTGATGAATATTATCTATAACCACATGCAATTGACACAATAATATTTCAGAGGGAAATGCACTTAAAATCAAATATTTTGAGTCGGCTTAGTAGAAAATTCACTTTTTTTATGCTGCAATTACATAAAAACATAATTTTGAGGTTTAATGGCTAAATACATAGTAATTGAATCATAACCATAATTTCCTAATTAGCATAAAGGAAAATCAGGAGGATTGTTTGGTAGGATGTATAAAAATATAATAGTATATAGTATTATTTTTAGTATTATTTAATATTTTGTTTGATGGTGTTTTTAATAAATGTATAACTAATATTTATTTTATTTCAATTTATGTGACTCATTTTTTATAAGATTGTTATTCAAAGAATAGTTTTAGAACATTGCATAATCTTCTCATATTTTAGTCAGACACAAACTATTTCGCAACAAATTGGGACAGAGAGAGTACATGTATTTTTTTTGTGCCGTTAAAATACAATAATATCAAAAACTTCAATGTGAATATTTTATCGGTCTCTTCAGAAAAAATAAATTTAATAAAAAATTATTTCAAGGTGAATTACCAAATATTAGCCACACCCCAACTTGCCTTCTTGTAATTAAGGTAATTTGTATATCTACCATAACGACACTATTGTTAGAGAGAACTGCATTTGAGATGATAGTTAATACCAAATCAAGTAAAATTCGTTATAATCACTTAACTAATAATTATAACTATGTAAGATTTAATTTTTTAATTTTCTATTGGTGAAATGACTATCTGAAAAATTAACTCGATAAAATTCAAATATGTATCCTACAAAACAAAAAATGGAGAATCCTTCAAGCATAAATGCATATATATATATATATATCCTCTTTGTTTAATCAATATATTTGGATTACCTCTTCTTTAATTAATTTTTTTATTGAACCTAAGTCATGGCTAAAGTTTGTTATCCTATAGTAAAGAAATAAAAGGTCCTCATTCAGAATTCAGAAATTATATTAGATTGAAGTATCACATTTTGGTCCACAGACAAAGAATTGCCAAACTTATATACATGTGGGGTTCCTCAGGTTGAGAGACATCACATATTACTACTATAGTATTTAATATAATTTTTTTCTCTTTGAAAAAAAAAAAAAAAAACATTATAGACACATAAAACAGTGTAGTTATTGTCTAGGATTGAAAACATGTGAATTCTTGTCTAGTAAGAAACCAGCATTACTCAGTGGCCAACACAGTTTCCTCCATCAATGTTTATGAGGGGTCTATAAGTTTTTCTACATATTATATATGTATATATATTGCTAGGTCTAGGGCTCTAGATATAGCACTTTCAAGACTATGGTCTAGTCATCTTGTATATGAAGGAAATGCAAATATTTGAATAATTACGGATCTAAATCATTCGATCATCTAATAATAAAATATGTATAAAGGGTATAAGTAATGTATATTTCATATATAATACACATAGCTATACATAACATATAACATTGATTAGTTATATGTTATGTATACTTTGGCCATTTTAGTAAATTAATTGGACGAAGGATATATATCCGCAACTTTTCCAAATAATTTTATACATAGCTTATTTGGTTGGCTACCTGAACTCCTACCTTATTGGTGAGGGTTCGATTCCCCACATTGTAATCCCCTCCCCATTTCCCCTTCTCCTATCCTCAATTTTTATTTTATTTTAAAAAAAAAAAAAAGATAAACCAATGTGCATACATCCATGGATTATTTGTTACCTTCTACCAACATGGGTGGGTTAGGTAGGGCAGATAGAGTTAAGATGTACCTCTTTCAACAGAAATTACATTATTTATATATAGTTAAAATGATTTTTTATTTATATATAGTAGATATTGAACCTTCGATCGACTTCTTCATATATTTACTTCTTTATATTTAGAATCTTGTCCCCTCTTCATCACTTTCTACCAACATAGGTACCATATAACTTTGTTCATCAAGGTCCAGAACAAATAGGAAGAAATCATCTAGTTTTTTTGCCTTCGGTGAAATTTGAACCCAAGTCCTTATGATATTCATTCACTTCATTGACTATTAAGCCACAGACCGTGAATGTAAAATCAGTAACTAACATTAATTTTTCCATTTTGGTAATTTAATTTGTCTTTCATATTGGCTTTTGGCTTCTTCTTTTTTTTTCTCATAGAAGACATAATGGACTTTAATTCTATGTTAAAACAATATCCCTATTTTATGGAATTTAGCTCTAGATCCATTGTTCAGAATATTAATCATTTCTCACCTGGAATCTTTGTTAAATTAAACCTTCAGTAATGGATGATTATGTATTTAGTGCATTTCACATGGCTTCCCACATGCTTTTTGGATATAATTATCTATCTTTTTGAACAATTCCCTCCCAACCAAGAACTCTACTAACCAACTACCCTCATTCCCACTTCAATTTTAGGTCATGTCTCTTACCACACACCTATTATCATATCTGGTATGAAAATGAACCAATAAACTAAGACAGAATAAGAAAGAAAGTGAGTTTAATAATTATCGAGACGGATTCAAAATTTTAATTTATAAGTTTCTATAACAAATCAACTTAATATTCAATAATAACCGAACCAACTAGTTTTCAAGCTAAATATTCTTGTATATTATCGAATATTCTTATTTAAAAAAATATAATTATTACATAAAATTATTGAGTTCACGTGAATCCATAACTATCAGAGTACACCAAAAAAAAAATACATCATACATTTATGCTAGTTCGCACTCAATTGTCATAATCTAGATAATTTAATGCCATACCAATCCCCTACCATGCATATCTCCCTCTTAACATCAAAGGGCAGATGTAGAGGGTAATATATGGTTCAGCTGAATTTAATAATTTTGATTCGGATTTTTTATATATATGTTAAGAGATTTATAAAAAATTAGTAAATATTGAATTATAAATTCAATTATTAGTATTTACAATTGTTATTTTAGAATTGCTTATAATTTATAAAATTTAAATTATGAATCTGTCCTTATCTGCACCTTTCTCCATCCCTAGCCCCAATATCGCTACTTAACCTAGTTGGCTGGTCGATTGCCAAGAGGTGGGAAGGCGATGGTGACCGTGCATAAGGGCTTTAAAGATAAAAGTAGATCATTATCAATGAATTAATTAGAAATTATCGATAAATTTCATATTTTCTAATATATCGTCTATTATATCCTTATTACTTTTGGGGTCTCCTACTTTTGACTGATTTTAATAATTAAAAGATGCCTTGGCAATTGAATTCTTGAACTCACTCTTTAATTATCCTTGATTCTTAGAGAGTTTATTGAATTAAGAATATCCCATAATAATTTTGCAGTAAAATACAAGTAACTGAATATATTATATATTTATATATGGTGCATTATTAATTGCTCCAACAACATTATTCATCAAATAATTCTTCTTTATCAAGTGCTTTATTCCCTTTATTCGCTTATCAATTATCATAATCATTTCTTATAAGGTCTCCTTATAATATCACTAATCATTGCACCAACCGATAAGTGGCTAGTCAAAACAAATATAAATGAAAAATGGAGTATATATGTTCTCATCTAAGTTAATGTAAGAAAATATTTATATAATCATATTATCTAACAAGTAATTACAGATAGTTCTATTTAATAGCATAGTTTATAACCTAAAATAAATGGTAATTACCCTTCGGGTGACCAGTGATTTGGGTTTGAAACTTTCATATTAAAGATCTCAAGTTCGAAACCCCTGCCAGTGAAAGCATTGCTTTCTGGGTCGAGCTCGTCGCTATGTGGTTTGCAAGATATTGCAAAGGTTTACGTATTTGTACCCAAAGAATAGCGGCTACAGATTTTTCTTGGCATAATTTTTAAAAAAAAATAAATGTTTGATTATCTTGTTATTATATGTTAAATCGCATTAATAATCATCTAAGAGTATATAACTTAAATACTTTATATATGTAGTGTTTTGATTAACTTAAGTTGATATATTAGACTAGTCACTTGTGATTGCTAAGTATATATATTGTATAATAATCAGAATCTTATTATTGTTAGGTAGGGTTAAAGTGATTGGCTAGAAACTTAGGAATATTATACTTGTATATTTACATCTTATTATTAAAAAAATTCCAAATTATTAATAGTTCTTCTAGTCAAGAACTTTATGTTATATTAATTAATAAAGTAGTTCAATGATTGGAGTGGAGGGTCTAACAACTATTCCAACTTCCAACTTCCCCATCTCCCCATGTGACAACTTTTGGGATGTTGGGTATGGACAAAACAAATATTGAAGAATCTTACAGTATAATTGGTAGATTCAGATAATTTTACTTATCCAAAAATTAACAAGCAGAGAGACAATCTTACATTCATATGTGGAAACAGGTACAATTTTTAAATGATAGTGTTTGCATTCTTCCCCCATTATAATTTGTGTGACATAATTTAAATGAGCATAGAGTTTGAAGAGACAAATATTATGGTCATCACAACAATTATGCAGCTATAAAACTTATGAAACTTAGATAATATTCCAATCGTGTATCGAATGCACCAATCCTTGAAATAAGTAAGGATATAAATATGGGGATTTGACCCGGTCGTTACGGGTGGTCAGAGAAACTGTCAACCAGAAGTGTATATTTCTACTTTGTCTGGGTCCGGTATCATAAGTATAGTTATATGAGAAGTGTAAAATTAATTATAATCATTATCAAATTTAAAAGTGATTTTTTTTTATGATTAAAAAAAATGTGTCACATAAATGAAACGAAAAAAATATTTCATGCCCCAAACCTCTCAAAAGCATTGATCAATTTTTCTTCCATGTGCATCAACTACATGGAGGACCATAAAAAACTCAAGCATTTTGATAAACAATGAAGTATATCCACTATTCTCCTTTAGTTGCTTGTGCAACTTATAAAAGAGTCATATAAAGATAAGTCTCCATGTGTAATTGTTCTTTTTATCACAAAGTGCACTTCAATGACAAATAAATTGTCTCCATGTAATTTGGGAGTTTCTATTATAACAATAATAATTACGCTTCAATTACGAGTTAATTTGAAGATTTTATATCTGTAATATTTTCCATCCTTTTATTTTATTTTATTTTTTCGCATCTATTGTTTTGACATTTAAAGGTCTGGAGGTGCTGCTAAGGACAAAAAGAAAATTTTATGTACATCTATGATCATAGAGCTGTCTTCTTCTTTTTCTTTTTTTTTGAGGACAAGGGAAACCCGCAGCCGCTACCCTTTGGGTGCGCACAGGGTAAAACCCCCGCTCCTATGCAATAGCTCGCAAACCACATAGGAGAGGTAACCCGCACTAGGCAAGCCTGGTGCGATGAGCTCGACCCAGAAGGCAAACCCCTTGCTTTCGCTGGCAAAGGGTTTCGAACTTGAGACCTCCAACATGGAAGTCCCAAGCCCAAACCACTGGGCCACCCCGAAGGGTCAATCCTTTTATTTATTACAATAAATAAATAATTATCATAATTATTTAGCGATAATAATATAATTATTGCTATATTATATTTAGTGGTAATTATATAATTGCCGTCATATTATATTTAGTGACAATAAGATAATATAAATATTTTTTATCAACACTTTATATAAATATCGCAAGGCAATGGCATTAACTTAATTGCCGCTAAATAATTTTGAGGAAAATTGTGTTTCATGCCCAAGTCATCATGCATAATGATATGTGAGAATTGTATAAAGACATCAACATATTGTACCAACTAGCAAGGCAAAAATAGAAACTCCATATCATGATGATGAGAAATCATAGACAAGGTGACAACAACCCAATTAGAAATTGGAAAAGGATTTGTGGGGGCAAGTGGCTAAAATAGAAAGGAAATGGATTTTTGTGGAAATTATTTTTATTTTATTTAAAGAATGAAAGTAACATAGTAATGAATCATTTAGTTCGTACCAACAAGGGTTATGGTGGGGTGGTAAGTATTCCTTCATCCTTAATCAAAGGTTTCGGATTTGAGTCCCTTTAGATATGAAGTACTTTTGTTAGAGAGCGTTTTTACATCCCCAACTGTGAGACTTTCTGACGTGAATCCAAATTTAGTCGGAATGAATTTTGAATTGAATTTGGTGGAAATTAATGGGCCTTTGCACTTTTGAGATGTGACTACACTAGTGTAATTTGTTTTTGTAGGAACCTTTTGAGGCCACCCCCATGTGAACTTCTATCAATTTGTCACGTGACAGGTTTTCTTGTATAAGAAAATTTCTCAATCTCAATGATAATATATTTGTGGATTAACTTCTTTTTGTTAACTTGAGTTTAATAGATAAAAGGACTAATTAAAATGTATTGGAGAAATTTATGGGATAATCTTGTAAGACAATTAAGTAACTCCTCATTTTAATAAAAAGTGGAAAAGTTAAGTGATCATATATTTTGAATCCTTTTAGTGAAATTTTTTTATTACCATACTGCATACACAAGTATACGGTAAGATGGCTAACAAATTTGAATAGGTGCCTAGAGACATGACATGTGTCATACGTGTCATACGTGTCTTTGGACATGTCACAAATATACGACACATGTCATGTATGTATGCTTGGTCAGCATAACACTGTAACACTCCAGAAAAATTTTGAGCTAAGACTCAAACCGTTCTTCGTAGTGAGTGAGATTTTTGCAAGGAATTTAAAATTTCTTGAGTATTAAAGTCACTAGAGGTAGCACCTTAAGTTTCAAGAAGAACTAAAGAGAGTTCATTCAAGTAATTCCTAAGTTTTTCTTAAGTTTTGGGTCAACTTCAAACGGTCATAACTCCTAGTACAGGATGAGTTAGGTGAGCTACAAGATAGAAAATTAAAGCCCTTCGAGTCCTCTTTCCAACGCCACCGAGTTTGCTCAATTTCGAACTTTGAGTAAAAAGTTATGATGGATTTACTAACGTCGCGCAAACCTGGCAGCAGCTCCGCGACGCGGAGCCAACACGGACCTCACTGCCTGGTGAAAAATTATTCCAACTCCCAGCTCGTTTTATTTATTCTTTAAGGGTATTTTTAGTCCTAAAAACCCTTGGGAGGTCATCTAAATTGCCCTAAACGTGTAGAAAACCAGTTTTTCATAAATCAAACCCTCTCATCCACTCCAAAAAATTCTACGCTCAAGAGATTCAAGAAACGCTAAGGCTAGGGTTCATCTTTCAAGATTTTCCTTCAAGTGCTGCTAGAAGATGGTTCTTTTAGGTATGTAAGCTTCCATAGTGTTGGGTTTGTTCACCCACACGCCAATCATGTAAATTTCAGCGTTAAGTTTGTTCTAGAAAGTTGAAAATCTGATGTTATTGATATGTGTTCTTGAATTTGCTTTCATTCCTGAATAGGGCAGAGATTTAGGAGTTCTTGAGATTATTGTTTCGATTTATAGAGTAGTTGTGAGTTAGATTCTTGTGTACATGTGATGGTTATCTGAATCTAAAGAAAAGTGAGCAAAAGAATCGAATTTCGGCGATTTGGGGTTAGAAAACGAAGAAGAGAAAAGTAGGGCAAATCTGGCACTTGGCTCCGCGTCGCGGACTTGCCTCCCCATTTCATAAAGTTGTCTTCGCGCGAGGAGAGGTCACGGACCTCTCTGCCTCAAAAGTTATTTCGCGACCAATTATTTTAATGCGTCTCCACGTCACGGACTAGCTTCCAAGCAGTGAATTTTTTATCTTTTCTCATGTTTAGCTATCTAAAATCAATCCTAAACATCATGAGACCTTTCCTATCACAAATCACAACCTTGAATTCATAAATCACATTCAAGGTAGAGTTGAGAGTCAAGTCTTGAGAGTTCTTTCGAACATTTTTTTCAGAAAATCCCTTTTTGTCTCTTTGAGGAGTCTTCTACAAATTCTAATAACTTGTTTCAAGACTCGAGCAAGTGAGTATGAGAGTGAGAATAATGTATTCATGAGTCTACCTTGTCATCATGAGATTTTTCTTATCATGAACTATAACTCTTGAATTCATAATTCACATTCAAGAGAGCGTTAAGAGTAGAGTTCAAGAAAGTCTTTGAGTTCAATCGTGAATCCTTTGAGATCCACTATCGATTTGAATTAAGTTTTGAGGAAGTAAGTCAGAGAATGAGAAGAGTCATATACATGAGTTCCATATTGTTTTGTAGATCATTGAGTCGAGTTGTTTCATGCCTATAACTCTGCATGAACGTCGTAAGTTTAGTATTCTTCAGAGAAGTGGTATCTTCAAGTTCTAAGCCTTTAAGTGTTGAGTTCATAATCCTTTTTGAGAAGTATTTTTGAGTCCTTGAGTTGAATAATTCATGCTCATAATTCCGCATGAACATTATAAGTCGAACAGTCTTGAGATGAGAAGTATCTTTGAGTCATTGTGTTGAGTAGTTCATGCTCATAATTCCGCATGAACTCTGAGTTGAGCATTCTTGAAATGAGTAGTATCATTGAAGTTTTTGAGTTCCAAGTATTTGAGTTTTATCTATGGTTATTGAAAACCTTGCATTGAGTTGTTCATGTCCATAATTCGGCATGAACCATATTTTAAGAAGTCTTTTACAAACATTTTAACTTTGTTTTAAGACTTAAGTTTTGAGTTCAGTAAAGAGGAAAGTTGAAGTTCTTTTCCTCAAAATGTATATGGGGACTAAGTATTCCCAAAGAGATTTAAAATGTTTTCACATTTAAATAAGAACGGAAATTGAGATTTCCAAAGAGCCTTGGGGCTAGTTTTCAGAAAAGAGTAATTGCTTTCTAATGAAGCAAGAGAGGAAACTGAGATTTCCAAGATAGCTTTTGAGCTAAGTTTTTTAGCACTAATCTCAAATCACAAAAAGAAATATGTTTTTAAAACATAAAGAGCTAGTATATTTTGGGAGTAGTATTGAGCACAGATATGGGAGAGAGTTCAGATAACTCACAACCCCCATAAACCATGTAGCCATCATGGGTAGAAAAGGGACATACTTTTTAGATTAATCATTTTCGCATAGACTAGTGGATCCACTTAGTAGTTCAGGTCCTATGCCCTTGGCAAGGTCTAAGATGTGCTGGCAGCGTGAGGAAGATTGTTGTATCATCACAATAGCTCTTATGTGATGGTTGTCGGTTAGAGAAACTCCCATAACAGTATTTTATATTTTTATATACACCAAATTATTTGTATTTTTACATACATCTCAGAGTTATATGTATCTTTGCATACACACAGAGTTGGCATCATGTTTTAAACAGCTTTCTTATATTGCACATGTTTTAAATTGCTTTATATTGAAATGAGTTCAGTTATGTTGAGTTTGAGTTTGAGCCCAGGTAAGTTCTTCAGTTTCTTTCAAGCTTATGTTATGTTTTAGAATTTCCCTTACATGCTTGTACATTCCACGTACTAAGCCATTTGGCCTGCATCTTCTCATGATGCAGACACAGGTATTTTGAATCATCAACAAGAGATTCGTTGATACATCCGGGAGTTCGAGTTAGCTATGGTGAGCCTCCTTGTTTCCGGAGGATTTCATTTACCTTTCAGTTTAGTCAGGATGTCGTGGGTCTTGTCCCGACTTCCATCTTTATCAGTTAGAGGCTTCATAGATAGTTAGTATAGTTGAGAAGTATGTATTATTCATTTATTTTATTAAATATTTTAAAAACTTAAGTTGCCTATTTTATGGCAAGTTGAATATATTATTTTTATTCTAAGTTCATTTGAGTTAAAGTTTTGAAAAGTTGGGTCATTGAATTTTATTTCAGTTTTTAAGCTTTGTATGGTTAAATCAGTTTTCCGCTTGTAGTCAGCCAGGATGAGGGTTCGCTTGGGGACCAGCTATGGTTCTCGAATGTCGGTCGCGTCCAAGGTGTAGGCTCGGGCTGTGACAAACTTGGTATCAGAGCTCATAGTTTAAGTGCCCTAGGGTGTCTATGAAGCAGTGTCAGTAGGTTCTCGTTTATAGTTGTGAGGGGCCCACTTCTATAAATGAAGGACTGCAGACATTTAAGAAAAGTTTCCCTTCTTTCATACGCTTAATCATGCAATAGTGCTATGTCACAGAGACTTATTCTAACTCGTGCGTTTCTCAGAATTATTTGACTACCCATCATCATAGTAGAGGTGGTTGAAAAGCAGAGTCAGACCATTGATTATGAGAACAAATCTCTCAAATAAAATTATGTTGATAATACTGGTTGGTTTAGCAGAAATTGTTTGCCTCCAATTATAGCTAGACCATTGATTATGAAAGCAAATCTCTCAAATAAAATTTGGTATAAGATGAGTTTATTTAACGTGTATGCATCAAGCCAATAAGGTTCTCCCATCACAATTGGTTCAGGATCCGGAAAATAATAATTTCCATCTAAAAATTTGGTGTGTGCACATATGATTTTATTGCTCCACCACGCACAAAGATGGATCCCCAAATGAGGTTGAGGGTAAATGTTAGATTTCCTAACATTAGGGGGAGATATGTTTAGTAGCTGAAAATTATGTGTGGGGTGAATTATCTAGATCCTTATTTAAAAAATGTGAACTTGAAGTTCAAGAGATAATTCATTTGCAAACTGTTGCAAATAATTTGCTAGTTGTATTTTCTGACCTAATATTTTAATTAAGCTACAAATGCTCCAATAAATAGTCCTTGAAGGACAGAGTCTATGGTACGCCAAAAGCGTGATAGACCAATCGATTCCAAATGTAAAACTCCTTGAGGAAGGAGATGAGCAAATTATCAAAATGGTCATGATAATGAAGTAAGTGCTTTGAAAGAGCACTATGACATAACACGTGCAAAGGTTCAGGTACCTGAAAATGATGAAAACTGAAGAGATCTCGATAAGTTATGTCGTATTGGAATCGATATCAAAATGACTATCGACGGTATCTTTGATATGAAGTAGCACTCAAGCTATAAATGGTTACAAGGATCTTAAATTCGAATATGTCATATAGTGTGGACAGATAAATGATTGGCCAAATAAAATGCACTATTCAAGTATTTATTTCACTTAGAAAAGTGATGTTTTTGAACTTATAGTTCATAGATCAAAATATATGTTAGTGGGGTACAAAAGAATCATTGTGCGAAAGTATAACCGTAAGATATAAAGTACAGTTTGTGCCTCGGGGCATAAAGGGTTTTCGCAAAAACTGACATTATTAAATGGAGATATATCTCCAGTGATAGATGCAATGAGACTTGTTTTAGTCTGGCAATAGATAAAATACTTGAATATGTATAATGAATGATTATTATGTCTAACTAGACGATGAATGTTATATGAAAATCCTTAAAGGATTTAACAGGTCTTAAAGTAATTCCATTGAGTACCCAATGGTTTTGAAACTGCTTAACACAGAGAAAAAATCTTTTTGATCTCATGAAAATGATTTAAAATGTCATATATTAGTGCAATTGGTGCACTTACATATTGTTGGTTATGCAAATGTTAGAAGATTATTTGATATACATAACGAAAGTTATGTGAAAGGATTGTCGTATTATCATTCAAGTTATGACAAGAAACTAACAAAGCGAGTAACTCAACACATAGAAGATTTGTGATTTTCTTTCAGAAGAAAAGACGAGCTTCAATAAAATTGAAATGATCAATCCCCGAGTCAGAAATGATTTGATTATGTAGATGCAGAATATTTATTTGATCTGCATAAAGCTCGATCGCAAATGGACTATTTATTTACATATGGAGACACAACAATATCTTGGCATTCAAAGAATCACATTAATAACCACTTCTTCAAATCATGCAGAAATAATATTGATCTATAAAGTAAGTTGGGAGTGTGTTCGGTTAGAATCATGATCTATCATATTCAGAAAATATGTGATTTTCTTTTGAAAAGGATATTCCAGCCAGCATATACGGAAATGATATATAGCGCAATTGAAAGGAGGATACAACCAAAGGAGATCGGACAAAGCATATTTCACCAAGTCTTTTTCATGATCTTCAACAAAATGGTGAGATGACGTTCAAATACCCATTCAAGTGATAATCTTGTAAACTTATTCACTAAGGATTGCCAACATCAATATTTGAGAAGTTGTGATATAAGATTGGAATGCATCGTCTCCGAGATATCAAGTAAAGTTTTTATCAGAGGGAGAAAAATATGCGTTGTACTCTTTTCCTTAACCATCGTTTTATCCCAATAGGGTTTTCCTTGTAAGGTTTTTAACGAGGCAACATTCAAAGCGTATTAAAAGATATGTGTACTTTTTTTCCTGGGATTTTTTCCCATGGGGTTTTTTCCTAGTAAGGTTTTAACGAGGCATATTATATATGGACATCCAAGGAGGAGTGTTATAAAATATTTCAGTGTGGATGTCCACTACACCAAGAAGTTACTCTCACCCATTATCTCCATTACTTTCCTCCATTATGAAGATAACCATAACCTCCAACTTTATAACCATTATTCTTGTAACATTTCACTTCCATAACCTCCTCCATTATATTCATGTTAATGTCATGTTTATGACTAACCTTTTGTATGCCTCTATGTTACACTATAAATAGAGGCATAAGGGTTCATATTGTATACACTTGAAGATTTGGTGAACACTTGAAAAAAAGTTATCTCATATTGTTCCTCGTCTTATATTCTTCTTGTCTTCATTTTTATATTGTTCTTTTATTCTTAAGTTTTACAACATATTTCTATTTTTTCAGATTATTTAATATATATTTGGGGGTCCGCCCCTGGTTACATGCAACATAGATGGTAAGTAATTGATCACTATTATAGTTGGTAATTACAACAAAGTTGTCAAAACGAGATAACTTATTACACGTAGATATTGCCACTAATTTACTAATAGTCACTCCATGTTAACAAGGGGCAGGTCAAACAACAACAGACTCTCAATTGACAAGCTTCTACAGATGAGGTGGACATGATACTCAAGCGAATACTATGTTTGAGTGGAAAAGAAAATGAAGAGTTTTATAAGGCAATTCAAGTTCACATAGTACACGGATTTTTAGAGCTCGATGAAACATAGCTCAAAAGATAAATTTCTGCAGAGTGCAGACTTGAACCCAAAGAAAACAATGTGGCATGGACTTGGTCCTAACAAATTCATATTCATCTCTTTTTACTGTAATGCTTTAAAAATTACTGTGTATTTTGCTAAATAGAATTCCCAGTAAAGTTTTGCCAGAACTTTCTTCTCCTCTTCCCCGTCTTCTTCTTTTACTTCCTCCCTTTCCTCCTCCTTCCAATAAAGTGCACAACAAAAATTGAAAACCAATTAAATATGTGCTAACATTTTATCACAAAATATCAAAGCTGGTCGATACACAATTTCTCAATGGGCATTCAAGACTTAGGAGGGTCATTCAGAAATACATATGTTAAGATCAACATGGCTCAAGTTCGAAACTTGGTAGATGATAAGCTCGCTCCTCTATCCTACTCCACTTAAATACCAAGTTTCTGTCTACAGGAGGATCCGAACTCATGACATGTGTCTAACTCACACATCATGCAAAACGCTCTTACAACTATACCAAAGTCCTGGATCACGGAACGAGATCTATCTCATGCTTAAACAAGTTCCTAATCCATTAAATTTTTTCTGTGGTGTGATGAATTGACATCATGACTCGTATCTTTAGTAATTCAATATTAGTATTTGTATTTACAATTGTATTCTCTCCTATTGTTTTCTTGAAAAGCTTCAGAGATACTTGGGCAGATTCAGGATTTGCACATCAGGGAAGAATTCAATTAGACTTCATCTCGATATCAGTATTGTCTTTTGTATCTGGTTCGTCGCCAGGAAGAAGACCAAGTAGGGGCAAAGGCAATAGAGAGCTGAGATTGCAGAGAATTATCAGAAAAGCCAAGTTGTCAAACCTGTCCTTGGTGACACCAAATACCTGGGTTAGACCTGCACCAATTAGACCTCCAAGGACACTCCCTCCATTGGATATGGACATAAGGGTCGCGAAGAGAGTTGCTTCCATTCCTTGTGGACAAATTCTTGCAGCTAATACTAGAACAGGCATGAAAGATGCCTGAAAAGGTAACAAGTCAGACAATGCTGATAAAAGGGTTGCCAGAATACTCTTTAACTCTGTTAGACAAACATTTGTGATTCAATTTCAGTTTTACATACATATATTAAAAGATAATAAAGGAGCGCCTTAGACTCAAAATGGAACTAAAGGAATGGACTTTCAAAGCATTTGCCAAGTTTACCCTTTGCTATCCTCTAGCAGATAATGTGAATTGACGTAGAAAGCTAGCTTGCCAAAACTCAAAAGTGTTTCTTCCCCTCGTCTATCAGATAAGCAATCTCGTCAAATGACAGTTTGGATGCAAACTTACACTCATTTTCCAAGTTCACCCACTGCGCTCTTCTTACAATTTGTATATGATGTGCCTTTTATCTCACTAAAATTTAAACTGAACACCTATGTTTCCCTCAGTACTCTAATCAGATAACCATTCTCCTAAAAGACACCAAAAGATTTGTTCTTAAATAGTTTTTGTATTCTATAAAAAGCCATGCACCATTTTTATTTGTTCTCACATTTATCCAGCACGTAATGGGGCTCCATCAATGTGGTGAAAGCTTCCTCCTTTGTACTTCAACTTTCGTTTTGAGAAATCTAAGAATCATTACTTTGACCATTCACCTATTCTTGCAAAAGGTTTGCCCTAATACCATGTAAAAGATATAGAATATCTAACCAAAACCTTAAGGTAATGATAGAGCGGTCAAGACCTTGATAAATCCCTTTAGATGCCCTTTTATAGTCGAGACCATATAGTTCAAGAATAGAGATAGAGTTTCTATAAGATGGAACCTAATGAAGATTATCTTTCTACTTATCAAAACTCATGCTGGCCAAAGAAAATCTAGTTATACATCACATAGCAGTCCTAGATACACAGTTTTATATTCATAGCAGTTACCTGAAATTAGCATTCCAAAGAATTATAAAGTTAATGTGCAAGTACATTTTTATAAAAAAAAAATTGGCTCTATGGCTGCTATAGTTCTTAATTGGAATACAGACCTAATTGGAATTCATGAGACTCTACATATATGAAAAATTACATAATCACTTCAGAGGCGTATCCAAGATTTTAGATCTATGGATTCAACCCTTAAAGTTCTTAACATTAAATCCATTATATTTTAAAGTTATGGGTTCATATTTGTTGCAGTTTTAATAGATTTTTACATGTAAATTTGTACTCCACATGGGAAGACTAGGTTCAAATGAACCCGCTATCGAAAGCTGCAATCGCCCCTGAATCATTTTCATTATGTCCCAGTTCAATTGTTTCCGAAAGAAACTCTCACGTTCTCTTTCTCAAAAACAAAAACTCTCAAGTTGTTGTTTCTCACTAGCCAAATACATCTTTGTAGGTAGGTTCAGTGAGTTTCAGCTTGCATGTCGCAAGTTGGCCATTATATCCTTTAATTGTTTTGTGTGCCTTCACTGCATTATTATTATTTTGATTTGTACGCTTAAGTAATGCTTCGCAGATTTTCAACTAAGCAAGACTGCGCTCAAGTATAAGAAAAAAGATTACCTGACCCAGAACAGTTATAATCAAGGAATCCCCAATAGCAAACCACTCATCACTAATGCCAAACTGCCGGTTCAATCCAGTCACAAGAAGAACCTAATACAAACAAATCATACTTGGAATTGAATCATGACCCAAAACATAAGAAAAATCATAAAGCTAAAGTAGAAAATATATGTTGGAACACGTACCTGAGTCATACCAAGAGCTGTACCAATGAGAGTCATTACGAGGAATATCTTCCGTAGAGGAACTTTCTTTAAGAACCCATTATAAAGCCCCACACCAATAAGTGATGCAACTGAAGTGACAAGCTTAACACGACCAAGGAATTCCGGAGTGAAACCAAGTTTGTTTGTCCTACAATCAGGACAAACTTCTATCAGATTTAGAAGTTTGCATATATGTTTACATTATTTAAAAATTTAAACCTGAAACTGCACATACGTGAAGAAAAACATAGCAGAATCTGACTGTGGCGTTGCCTGCCATAAGAAAATAAATAGGGTGGGAAGTAGAACGCTAGGCTGCTTAACAGCTCCCCATAACTGGGTAAAATTGTTTTTTGAGCTCTCTATGAAGCCATTGCCTAAAGAAACTCCCCTTGCTGGGCCTCGTACAGGCTGTTCTTTCACAAGTACAGATACCGCAGATGTTATGAGTGGAAGTAATGATGTTGCACCAAAAACAAACCTGGAGGTACAAAAACAATTAGATTAACCCACCAGGACCATTAGTATTACTCACAAAACCACAATCATATGATATTTAGAAATATGACGAAGTAACATACCTCACACCATAAGCCTCCACAAGGGAGCCACTAAAGTAGGCACTCACAATTCCCCCAAATGCCGAAGAACCCCAGCACAATGACTGAAGAGATCCTGACATGCTTTGAGACTCACCGCGTGCCCTCTCAACAACCATGGAATCTACAACCTACATGATTACATAATTATATATGCCAGCTGAATGTGGTGCAAAATTAAGATACCAGCTGGAAAAAGAGGAACATTACAAACAAAGAAAGAAAAGATTAACTCAAATTCATTTGGCCAGTAACTCCATTGGTTTGAACATGTGTAACAACCAAACATCAAGTCCAATAATTCCCAAGTGACATTAATATTGTCAAGATATCAACACAAGGATCAGTTGATGACGCAGCAGCGGGTTCATGGCAGTGGGTGGAGCTATAGCTTGTGACCCGATAATATCATTGACATTATCCAAGCAAGAATATACAGTTCATCCACACTACACTATACAACTCTTGAATTTGCATAGAATATCCAATTTCAAACTACAAACGGCTCAGTCTAAAATAAGTTCTAATGGCCCCACCGCAAACCCTTCTTTTGAGAGGACGGTGGTGTTCGGGTCAGCTTGTGCACAATGCGACTATTGCACCAGGTATCTGCTACCACCCACCAGCACCAGTACCGGGTAACTTGTCCACTAGGCTTAGGCAGATGGGAAGAAATTATTGAGTGTTGTTTGCCTCCACTAAGATTTGAACATGAGCCTTCATGGTTCTTATGCCCTTTTTATCCTCAAAAAAGGAGTAGCAACATCATAACTTCTGCTCCATTCATCACTCTGGTTTAAAAAATCATCACTCACTAAATGTACAGTAGTTCTCATGAGAAAGTAGTGACTATAAAAGTAGACGCCAACAACATTTGTGGAGAGAAAACACATGACTTTGCAAACTCGAGAAGTTTTAAGAGGTGCTGCTAATGCTCAGAATAAAAGTAGAACAGATACTAGGAGTGTTGTAAAAGTCATTTGGCACGGCTAGCCAGCATGGCCCAACTAGGTGAAGATTTAGTGAGAGTGCTTCCAAAGTGATAAGCAGGTCCTTAGACTCCTTTCATTTTGAAATTCCCAAAACCACAAAGGACAAATGCAGGTGATCTTTCGTTCTCTTCTCATGTCTTCTGAGAACAAGCAATGAAACCTCGGAAATGGTAAGGGACACAGCAAAGGATGAGGCATAAAAACTTAAGTTAGATAGTTGTGTACTACCTGACATTTCTTGGAAAAAGCCCTCTCCGTGATACATATTTGACGCACCAGTGGACTCTAGACAACCTTTCTGAACTTTTGAGATACCCTTTTTCATACTAGTTTGATAAGTTCTTCTCTCAAATGAGTTCTTGAAAACTTGGAACATATTATGGTGCGACTAAGTCTCAGGCCTAACCTATGGCCCTGTTGCCAAGGTTGCAACTAAGGACTTCCTTCAAATTTTCAAAAGGCAAAACACATTTATGCAAGTCAATCTCATGTATAATGGGCAAGAGTTTTTATCATGCAATGGAATACCTGAACAAAAATGAGGGCATAATGAGTACTCAACTAATACTAAAGGTCAACAGCCAAACAGATTGTCATTAACCTTCGGAGTTCAGACCAGTTAAAAAATATCACTAGGCAATGAACATAACAGCACTAGTCTCAATTTATTGAAACTAACTAGGAACAAAAGGAACTTACAACATCTGAGAAAGCGACAGAAAGAGAACCAATAAGTATGGAGAAGGCAGCACTATACTTGCTATCAACGAAGGTGGCCATCAAAAACCATGAGAATGCTCCAAGAAGCCCTGAGAGTACCAAGTATGATCTCCTCCGGTATCCAAAGAGTGGGAAGGAATCACTATACAGGAAAATCTCATGTCATGAAATCTTTCATCAACTAGCTAGATGAATAAGGATGAAAAAAAAAGTTGAGTCCAACCTGATGAAACCATACAATGGTTTCACGAGCCATGGCAATGATGAGAAACCAGATATGACGGCTGTCTAGTCATTCACATATAAATGTGTCAGTCTGTGGACTCAACTAAAATGGTGAGGGGAGAAGAGAGAAGAAATGTGCAAATAGGTGTCCATTGAAGAAGGTAGAAAATTTTGGGATAGTAACAAAATAGAAAGGAAGGTTAAGTAAAACAGAAAGAATAACTTACTGCTGTGGCAGTCTAAATTCGAGAGAGAATTGTATTTCAAATAACTGAATGTAACTGTAGTTTAAATTCCAAAACAACTCTTAAATTCAGTATGACAAGTAGATTCCTAAATCCAGGAAAATATACTAAAAGCATCTTTGGCTAGAATCTGGAGTTTGAATTTGATGAAAATAATTTTGTTCCACTAGGAAGATTGACAAACAACAGGAAATAAATTACTCTATCAGGATGACGTACCTCTGCAGGATCTAGGTGTAGGTCATCTTTCAAGTAAAAACTTACAGCAAGCCTAGCAAGGCCCAGGACGCCTTGGACAAAATATACCATAGCAACAGCAATGTTATCTGGGGTTAGATCCACTCCAAAGCAACTGATTGAACTTAAAGAATATTTGTTCTTGTGAGGCACACTTTTATTGGACAAAACAGAATCTTCTTTAACAGTGGTTGTCGGCTGATCCCCCTTTCCTGCACATGATCATATTGGAGAACGTAAATAAGATTGAGACGGCCAAAAAAGAACAACCACACAAACAGAATAGTAGAAAACGAGCTCATATTGTGACATAAGCCACCATGTATGAGCATGATAGGTGCTAAATCCATGATGAGATTTTCTTGACAACCTACTGAATACTAAGCACCAAAAACGGAAATGATATATAACAACAAATTCTTGTTGGAAAGTAGGCAATCCACAAAAAATTACTGAAAGGAGGTTATATTGGGGAACTTTTCCAAAAAGATTTTAGGCTAAAGAGATCAAGATCTGCTAAAATTATACTGAAAAATACAGAGTCCATACATGGTTGTAAAGTAGGCAATCCACAAAAAAAGGGGGGGGTGGGGGACTGCTAGGTTTAGTCTAAGGTGCACCGACTCTCTCAGCTATGATCAGATGTGGCTCTCACTAACGATTGAACATCATGAGCCATCAGGTACAAAAATAAAACATATTAGAGCATTCAAATTCCATTATGCAAAGTTTTTGCTTCCACTCTAAACTATAAATTACCCTCCGAAGAATCCTTCTCCGAAAGAAGTTATTTGCATATCCAATATGACATTGACAATCATATGCTCCTCTAGATTGACTTTTAAGCAGCCAGTTCATTTTAATTCATCCTATAATTTTGATGAAATAAGGTGAATTCAATGATAAGCATCAAGAAGATGCAAAAAGTTCTAATCTATCCTATAATTCTTTCTAGTTTCCTGTGTTAAACTACTTCCTTATGGTGCATGCCAACTCACTCTTTCCCAATTTGCACAACAACACTGTAGAAATGAACCATACTCTAATCTATCGTTATCAGTTCCAAATTATTAAAAGTTTATTTTAAATGGAACTTAGGATGCAATCACAAAAAGACTTGACAAATTTTTTGCATTTGTTGCAGAGTTGTTAACAGCCCGCTTGACGTGCTATAAACTCTTAAAGCTCGGTGAAGCCCAGTCTAGGCGCTTCGCGTCACTTAACCAGCTCTTTATTACAGATAGCACACTGCTTCAATGCCCCAGGCATTCTCTTAAGAAGTAAAATATTAAACCATAAGAGTAGATGATGAAGCAATATACTAATTGTTAGAGAATATATTAGTGATTAGGAATAGGAAATTAAAAATGTAGTAAAATAAAGTAGTTGCTAACCTGAATAAGAGATTTTCTTCTAATCACAATTTAAAATAATTTTGAAGTTGATTGACATGGGTTTTTAGTTCACCTATTCCAATTCATTATAGATTTTTAGTTCTTTGATCCATATAATTATTGTTTGTTATTATATTTGATTTTGCTTTCATTTCATTTTTTTTCTCTCTATTGTTCCAATTTCATCAGATGTCCCAAAATGCCTTTTGAATCTTGTGGACCTAAGCATGTTGTGTGAGATGTTGGAATTAAATAGTTACCAACTATAGAAAGTAATATTCTTTTTGAAATAGATTAAAAAGGAAAGTAGGGCACATAAATTGAAACAGTGGGAGGACCAATGTTACTGCTATCATTATGTACCTCTACTATGAGCTCTCCTCTGCTTCATAATTTTTTCTCAAGGTCTTCTACATTTGATGTGTTCAAAGCAACAAGAAAAATATATTAAAAGCTATCTTTGCCGCTGAAAGTGATGAAGTGACGCAAAGAGATAATTTATCGCTTCATGGGTGAAGTCATGCGCCTCAAAGAAGTGTGCGCTTCAGACAAGGATGTGCAAGTGATCTAAATGAGAAACAGTTGGTTCAGTTGTTAGACATGATTCCCTTGTCCATGACAGGTTTTCCTTCCTCTGACCAACTCATTTGCATATCACATGCATAAGAATGGCATCTGGGCATTTCAATTTGAATGAACAATGTGTTCCTACTAGCACACTAAATCCGTAATATTAACTTTGGAAAGACATACCATTGACAACGTGGGTTTTAAACCTCAAGGCAGTGTCGTCAAAGGCACACTTATGCCCTGAAGCGTCTTAAAACGTGTTAAAGAGTGTTTTGCCTAGCAAACTGTGCACTTCGGTGTCGTTATCAAGGTCTAAGGCATACTTTTCATTGTCAATGAGCCTCTTCTGAAGACGCTAGGCTAAACAATTGATATTTTACTTATCGTAATATTTTTTCAATTGATTTGCTCATATATTTATCATTCATACTTATAATTATTAGTCTTGAACTAAGTATATATATTTGTATTTTGTTTCTCCCTTTGCGTCTTTTTTCGTTAAAGCTCGCACTTTATTTGTATATTACTTTCGATAACACTGCCTCAAGGCAATATTGACCCAGGACAGGATATTAAGAAGTAGATCTTCAATTGCCTGCTATCCAGCTCGAAACTGTATCTATCACCAAACACTCGAACCAGACAGACAGATTCTGAAGCTGCTTAGCTTTCCTTTATTTTAAAACAAAGCCTTGAAAGAAAAGCTAATAACCTCAAATTTCATTTTTAATAATTCAACTAAGCAAAATCAAGGTAAAATTAGTCTACTTTGATGAATCCTCCTAGTTCTAACAAAATGTGGAATAAAGTAAAATGGATAAGATACCGATAAAAAAAAGTATAACGGATAGGATTGAGGTATTATTGATTGATTAAGCTAAGTAAAAATAAATCAATAATTAAAAAAAACGAAAATAATCAGGTCCACACAATTAGAATTGATTGAGCTAAGTAGCAAACTCACGATTTCTAGAATCTATCAACGGTTCAGTTTCGACATCTCGTCCGACGGAACCAGCTGGAATCTGTACTGAGACTGACATTTTGGAGTCCGGTGGCTCAAAAGGCGGTCTCCGGCGGGAGGAGCCAGCGGAGATGGTGAAGGAAAGCGGTTTCCGGCGGCGAAAAGGAGAGAGGATTGGAGAGAGGGAGAGGAAGGAGAAAAGAGGATTAACTGAGGGTAAGATTGAGAATGAGATTGAATTGGGAGTTATTGTAGCCATTATTTTTAATTTTTAAGTTATGAAACTGCTTGGATTCGTACAATCTACTTGTGATTTTTTAAATGAGAAATTGGATTTTAAAATGAGTTAAAAGATAGTTTTTGTGTTCAAGAACGTCTCCCAAGAATAGCATGATCCCATGCCCTATGCAAATCTCGAAATTGCCCTTGATTAAATAACAAATTCGCTTAAACTCGCAAAGAATTTAAATTTCTCGTATAAAACTTGCAAAACTATAATTTTAACATCAAATTTCTTAGTTATTTTTTAATTCTTTTCTCTAATTTTCTTTTTTTATTATTTTCTTGACTACTCGAATTCATAAACTTTAGATCATAAGTGAATGTACCTTTAAATGGCACTGTAAAAATAGGTTGTCACCTGTCTATGCAACTTCTTTCCATTTTCTCTGCCACTTGTCCATTACTTTGGGCTGGTTTTGTGGTCCATAATCTCAATTCTCAAATAATAAGCTTACAAAGAAGTCCAACCCAATTAATTAGTTCGAAAATTAGAATTTTGTCAAAACTTGAATTTCTTAATATTTTCTGGATATTAATTTTCTTACTTATTTATTAATATCAAAAAATAAATAACAAAATTTATTTATTTTAAAAAAATATATTTTCTAGGAATATATTTTTGTGGAAAACATTTTTGTTCACACCAAACACATCCTAAGGGTGTGTTTAATAGGGAAGAAAATACTTTTCAATATTTTTATGTTGAATTGATCAAAATATTTTCTCTGGTTAAATAACAATGTAGAAAAATGACTTTCCTATAATAGAAGTAAGTAAAACAAATTGCATGAGTAATATTAATCTAAATTCATTGTCTCCTCTTCAAGCATTCACACTACACCAAAAATGATCGTTAACGATAATTAACTAACAGCTATAACTTAATTATCGTTAAATATAGATTTTCAGAGACAATTAAAACTCTTTGTAAATGTCACTAAAACTTATAGTAACATTGGATTCAATTGAAATTAATTAATACCGATAAAAAAATTGTCATTTTTTTGTTAATGTACATATTTATTGTTGCTAAAAGGTATTTTAGTCATAGTGCATCCCCCAACCCTTGATCATCCCACCCTTGTATTCTCACTCCCCGTCTCATTTCATCACGCTTCCTTAGTATTTTGATAAATAACATATAAATATTTTTAGAATGATATTTTCTCGTTGACTTATTAAATACTCACTTACTTTTTAAGAAGATACTTTTACGAAAAATATTTTTCTTCATACCGACCACCGCTCTAGATGGGAAAGAAGCCAAGAAGAAAGTTAAAAGAGTACTGTAGAGGTAGACATTGGTAATGAGTTACATTTATGGTCCCAATTCCCAACTTGCCTTCATAATTTATGTCTGCACCTGTTGAGACTAAGCTTCCCATGCGTGTCTCCTCTTATCCAACCATTTGTCACGACCCAATTCATCGGACGTGCGGACACCCACTCTAACACCTAAGTAGGAGAACCCTCATATTCCAATAGTCAATTATGTGGAAAAATTTAAAGAAAATAGATGTAATTACAATAACACGATTTTATAATTAATACCCTTTTTAAATAAATTATAGTTAAAACTTGTAAAGTAATTAACAATCCCAAGGATCTAGTCTAAACAGGTACAAGAGCTACTAAAAGTACAACTGGACAAGATAAATAAAAGACTTAGCTCCCACCATGCGAAAGTAAAAATAGAAGCTGCTGGAGATTTTCTTCGTCTTCACCTAATGAAACGTCACCAATCCTGCATCCAGACTATGTCAAAAGACATAGCAAGAGTAGTATCAGTCCAAAACACACGTATTGGTAGGCATCATCAGTCAACCCGACGCCCACCACATAACATAAGAAACCAACTAGTAAGATCATGAAATAAACCACTCGCTTCTCCACCTTCACCCATTTCATTGAAATACCTCCAATCACCCTAGCATTCTAACTACTAACCCATTTTTAATCAACCCACTTACCAAATTCTTGATCATAGCTTAACCATTCTAACACGTAAGAATTTTCCCAAGTACAAACACCACTAAATCAACTAACCCTACACATCCTACCTTACTTCCTCATCACATTACCAACCATAGTCACATAATACAATGCTTCAAACTTTCTTAAAACTAACCCAATCTCATTTCCCCCAAGGTGAAATCCATCCAGCCATTTCCTTTACATACACTATCTCTACTCTCGCCATTACAACCCATGAACAACCAACTATAAATCGTCATAGCACGGGTCCTCTAAGTACAACATAACTAACCAATACAATACTTTACTCACAAACGTATATCAAGCATATACAATATTGTCAACAAGTACACGAACAACGAATAACTCACATTTATATCACATCATTGGTCCTCTCACGGAACCTAATCTCAAACGGCTAGCATGCCGGAACGTGGCAACCGATCTCAAGTTAGTGTGCCGGAATGTGACAGTCAATCCCATGTTTATGCAGGAACATGACAATTCGATCCCATTCACACATCACAATCACAAACACAGTACATCATCAAGATCTTACATTTAAGTCATGAATTCATGGCAATGATATTCATCTATCTCATTTACAACAAGTGTGACCAACCTTGCAACATTCATACATATACAAGCATCATAATGAAACAAGAACAAGCATACATCGCACAAACATAGACTCACAATCATCACCTACAAATTACTCCTCAGTCCCCATCACATATAAAATAATTGACCATACTCAGCGCTAGTTCATCATTAGGATTTTTCATTAGGGTTTAATCACAATTCATCATAATTTCTCAATGTCAACACTTCAATTATCGGATGTAGCATACATTCATAAATATAGTTCCACTCTTGATTTCATGCCCTCATTCTTGACCCAATCTTATCCATGATGGCAATTCTAGGTTTTTTTAACAACTCAGCAATTCCTCCTCACAAGGCATAAACCCATATACTTTAAACTCTAAGGATTATTCATGTAATTCACTAGGTGCACGAAGGTCTACACACAATCCTACCATTGATTTACATATATCACGTAGTAAGCACAGATTTAAAACTACTCAATTGTAAAAACCTAGCCTACCTGGGCGCTAAGCAGTTGTACGGAGTTTTTGACTTCAAATCCAATTTTTCGGGATTCGCGACGGTAGATTTGTCCAAGAATCCGCAAGATTTCACCATCCCCACGCTAGAAATCTCATTCTCCTTCCTTCTCAAGCTTAGAGCAGCTTTTCTACGACTTATTTAGGTATTTTAGGGAGATGGAGAAAATAAGATTTCTTGCAATTCACATTCTGCCTTGCTTATCCCGCTCTGGCGCCAACTTACCCTGCCCCAACGGCACCTGGCCCACCCTGGCGGGATAGTGGCCCAGATTTTTTTTATTTCTCGAATTCTTGTTTTTCCCAATAATGACGGTTCGGGTCGTTACACCTTACTTTCCTCTGCTCCTTTCAGGTTTTATTACTCCCAAGACCAATTTTTCTTTTGTTTTCTTTCCAAACATTTATCGAAAATAATTTTTCTATCGCACAAAGAAAAATATATGTGCGAATCACCTTTATAGGTTTTTAGTGTCGGTAGATCAAAATTTACCATCAAGAAAAAGTCTTGACCTTAGATTAAGCTAGTCTCATCATTCACGTAATTTCTCCGTTCATCGATTGATCACGCAAATAAGCATTAACTCAACGCATAGCGAAATGAAAAAAACTCCCTACTAGTGAAAGTGCACAATTATATTGTTGTAGTACTAAAAAATTAATTATATTACAAGTTCGTAAGAAAGATAATAAAGTTAGTATCATAGTCCATACAATTATTAGTTTTAATATATAAGACTATATTATATAACATATTAGCCTAAACTTTACCTCTTAGCACCTCATAAAACTTCAAATATGATGGTACAAAATTTCTTGCACTTATAGTTATACCAAACTATAGTAACATGATATTTGTATTCGGCATATATTTTTTTTATCAGAGTGACCTTATTTATATCATAATAAAATAAATTGATTTGTTGTAAAAAAAAAAGAGAAGGTAAAAAGTTCCATGATCAAATGTAAAGTATTGGTGAACTCGATGATGAAGCTAGAATTTTTTGGTTCAAAATATGAAATTAATAGACACAAAAAAATCGAAGGTCGACAATTACTCTATATATCTGTGTAATTTTCTACTAATAAACCCCTCGAGCTTATCTAGGTGAACCCATCATGTAAGTTGCTACACGAGGCACACTAATTTAATATTCTAAAATTTGATCCGTATCTCTTTATTTTATTTCATCTAGGTTGTCACACAAACATTAAACAATAGCATAGGTAGAATAATTTGTTGTATATACACTATATAATAGCCAAAAAATTCTTTTGGCCAAAAAATTTGGTCAGAATAATATTTTACACATGATTTTACCTTTATAAATATTTTTACCGTTTTAACTTTAATAACTTTTAACTAAAAAATAGAAAAATGATCAATTTATTTTAAAATAAAAAAAGATATTATAATTTTTTAAAATTTCTGATCAAATTTTCTGGCTATTTAGCATTATCCTATAATACTAATAATAATAATAATAATAATAATAAGACTAAACATCATGATAGTCTCTAGGTGAATAATTTAACCTGAAAGCCTAGTCAAAAAAACTAAACTTAACCAATAAACAAATAAAGAAAAGGTCACCCCAAATAAGATAAAAAGAATCTACTCAATTGAGGTCATTGGTTATGATGATGTTTGCATTATTATGGGATTGATTAGTATATATTATAATACTATAATTAAAGATTAATGCCATCAACTTTACTCTAACATCATCAATCAACATCATTTATATTAATAAAACTTTCAATAAAGCATCCAAAGTAGTGTCAGACACCATAATCACCTACTACAATATTTTTTTTCAATAAAATAAAAATTTCACCAATCACTTCAAATATTATCTCATTAGCCTTCTTGTTTCTCAACCAAGACATTTTTTTTACCCACCTAAACCAAAAAAAAAAAAGTGCCAAATATGTCTAAAACAGATTCAATTATCCAATTTACAAAAAACAGTTTCTGAATCTGCAAATAGTCTTTTAACACCTTGCAAGTTGCTTACTAGGACAAAACTTGCTATCACTCATCAATTATTATTATTACCATTATTATTATTAGGAAATAATACCAAATACATTATCATCAGTCTCTGATTTATCCATTCCTCTTGTTTCTCAACCAAGACATGTTTTTTTCCCACCTAAACCAAAAAAAAAAAAGTGCCAAATATGTCTAAAACAGATTCAATTATCCAATTTACAAAAAACAGTTTCTGAATCTGCAAATAGTCTTTTAACACCTTGCAAGTTGCTTACTAGGACAAAACTTGCTATCACTCATCAATTATTATTATTACCATTATTATTATTAGGAAATAATACCAAATACATTATCATCAGTCTCTGATTTATCCATTCCTTCTTCCAACATCATTTCTTTGTATCTGCAATCACTGCTGCAAAATGCCTTCTCACCTCTACAAAGAAAACACAATACACAATTACAAAAGGGAAATTTTTCGAGGGTAGAGAATATGCAAACCTTGGAGGTTGTTTCTGAAAGACCCTCGACTCAAGTGCATTAGTAGTTATGAATGAGGAAATAGGCCAATGAAGAAAACATGATAACTAATATGGAGAGCAATACAAAGCATATAGAAAAAGGAACAAAAACATTGTCATATATATGGTAACAAATATCAAAAGGCAAGAAACGAATAAGGCTAATACTACGACATACATGATGCTCCAGACTACTGCCAAGCCTAATCCCACCAAAAAGCACGACAACACCTACTAACCTTCTAACTTAATCTACGACTCTTCAAATGTTAGTGTCATTTTAAAGAATCTTTCACAGAATACAGAACCTTACAGAAGTTCTCAATCCTACTACCAAAAATTTGCAAAGAGTAGAAGAGTAAACTATTCTAAAAAAAGGTGTGTCAGACAACAATTAAATCATGAACAAAGAGAAGTAAAAATCTGACCCTCATGACCACATTAATCAAACAAACAGATCATATGAAATCATCAAAATACTTTAGAATAGGCTATGAAACTTTAACATCTAAACCTACTTTTGGACTTAGTCTCATAATGTCATAAACATTTTTTAAAGGTTATTTTACAGAAAAAAAAAAAAAAACTTTGCTAAAACTCTGAATGCTACTAGAAATTTGCCAAAGGGTAAGTTCAAATTAACCTTGCTCAAGAGTAAATTGTACTAGAACAAGTATAGTGAGTATCAAACAACTTAAAGGACATATCAAATAAGTTAAATCATGCAAAAAGGAAAAGTCTTCCCCTTATGACTAAGATTAAGCTAGCGTTTGGCTATAGATTTTGAATCTAACCAAAAACCGGTCTAGACTAGTTTTTTGGTTTTTGGGACTTCAACTCACAAAACTTCAACTTTTTACCAACATAATGCATATCCAAATACAACTTGAAAGTTCCAAAGCCACACTTCAAGATTCAAGTTCAAAATCTACGGCGAAGCGAGAGCTAAACAGATCATAACTAGGAGCTACTAGTCAAGTTTTGAAATTTTGTAAAAACCAGAAAATTTGGAATACCTGTACATGTAAATGTCTTTCCCTATTCCAAGATTCTTCTTGCAATTGTGACAGAAGCTGAGAAAACTCTCAGATGGATAGCTCATTGGAGGATTAGGAAAAGTTTCATTTTCTTTTCTTGATGCAGAGTACTTAACAACACCACAACAGCTTTCAAGAATACAATCATCAAATATATGAGTTGTTCTTGGATTTGGACCATATGAAATTACACAAGTATACTCCTCAGAAAGCTCCATTTCAGCAGCAGAGAGACTACTAAAAGCCCCAGGTGAATTTGGGATATCTATGTTAGAATTTGAGGAACCAAATGGAGATTTCTTCACAGGAGATGGTGAAAAGCCAGGAGAGAAAGAACCTAACTGAGAATTTCTAGTCTTGATACCAAAATCACCAGGTGAAGGTGGTGAATCAGTAGGGTAATTAAAAGAAGGAGGCAATGTAGGGATCTGAATCTTCAACTGTGAACCAAGAACAACCATTCTACTAATAGAATTCATTTCTTTAGAATCAGATTTTTCATCAATCAGAGCATCAACAAGACCAAGACCAACCCCTTTTGAGTCAAGTTTCTGAAAATGAACTCTACTTTCTGGTTTAGGAGATTTTGGATCAGACCAAAAGGGGTTTCTCAAAACAGTGAAAGGCTTACTATCAAGAATTGAAGTTGGACTCATAATAGACTCAGTATCAGGAAACCCCTTAGCAGAAAAACAAGTAAACAACCTTGGTGAACCAAAAAAAGAAGAGGTTTTTCTTGAATTCTCCATTGGAGATGGTAAAGAATTATAATCTGCCATTATAAACTGTGCTTAAAAGATTCTGATCTTGAACTTCTCCTTATTCCTATACAACAAAATCAAACCAAAGTGTTACAAAGTTTCCAACTTTCCAATTTAAGAAACAAAAAAAAAACTTACTTCCAACAAAGATTACTACATACCTTGATTATTTCAGCTTGAATACACCATCAAGATTCAATTTTTAAGCAACCCCAGAAACTGATTTGTACCAAAAAGTAAAGATCCAAAGAAGGGATGAATAAAGCAACTTTCTTTCAACAAGAAGAATCCATCATATCTAAGAACCGACATGAGACCTCAATAGTCATCATCAACACTAAACATTTACAAAAGCAACAAAAAATTAGTCATCTTTTTCTTTCTCTTCCCCTTGCTTTTTTTTCTCTCTTTTGTTTCCTGTGAATACTTACAACACTATATTATTTCAGCAAAATTGCAACATAAAGACACAAAGCCTTACATGCAGACAAAGACCCACAAATCAAAAGTTAATCAACAAAAAGAAAAATTAAAAAAATACCCCATAATTTTTTTATTTTTTTATTTTTTTTTAAAAAAGTCTGATTCACTCTTCTAGTGCTCCTAACTGCAACTTTTTTTTTTTTGTGGGTTTTTGTCCTCTTTCCCAACCCACTACACTTTTAGTCCCTTTTCCCCTTTTTTTCTCCACACCTTACTCTTGTTTCAGTTTCTTGAAACAACTTTTATTTATAACTTGAAAAAAAAAAAAAAAAAAAAAGGTGCATGAAAATCAGTGGTTTAGATGAAAACATTGGGCTTTAATCTGAAATGTGGCAGGTTATTCATGGTGGTATTTTTTTTTTTTTGGTGATTGAAAGCTCAGTCACTGAAAGGGAGTCTGCTAAACTGAGGGAACTGCTTATTAAATGAAAAAAAAAAAAAAAAAAAAAAAGGTGCATGAAAATCAGTGGTTTAGATGAAAACATTGGGCTTTAATCTGAAATGTGGCAGGTTATTCATGGTGGTATTTTTTTTTTTTTGGTGATTGAAAGCTCAGTCACTGAAAGGGAGTCTGCTAAACTGAGGGAACTGCTCTTCTCTAATACCTCTAGACTTCAGCAATATATCTATATATGGAGTTGGCCATTGAGTTAATTTCTTGAAGAGATGAGCAATGAATAGTGTTGTCAGTGGTAAATGTCAATTTTAAGGGTGTGGGGTTGTACAAGTTTTGTACAATTTGAGTATTTTGTACATTCTTTATAATTCTCTAATCTCCTCCACTACTTTTGTGAGAAATTAGAAATAATTTGATGGTAAAATATCATTTCCAAGATATGCAAACACATTATTCTCTATGAATAAATTCCACTGAATTATTATTTTTATTGATTCGTGAGTATAACACCAATAAAAATTGTGTAAAGTATTGATTATTGTTTCTTTGATCTTAACTTGAACTTTTAAATCTGAATTCTATTTGAGTACAAATTTGTCTATATTATAGAGTGCTTTATCTTAGTATAATATTTTTTAACATAAATTTTTGAATACAAATATTGAACATGCATGAGTAACGAGACAAACAATCAAAAAATAAAAAGTTTTAAGAATTATTTTCTTAAACTTATGACTTGTTTTCAAATACATTTTTCATTTTTAAAGTAATGTTTAAGTCTATCGACAATGCAGGTACGGAGTGGTAGAGTGAATTGTTCAATGTCATTTTAGGATGTCAAGAATGCACGAAGAATATATGTGGAGTACAATGATCTCATTCAATCATTCAAGAACAAGGAGATATTTAGATTTACAATAATTATAGGACTAAAGTTGTTAAGCCAAATTATGGAAGTTTGGAAAATGGTGATGGAAATAAGAGTGACAAGTAATGTGTCTATTATCGAGAGCCAGTTTAATTTATATTGGTGTGTTCAAGTACAGAAGTCATTCATATCTTAGGAAGATTAGTAATGCAGTATAGCGAGAGAAAGAGCAACTTACATATGATGTTTATTAACCTAAAATAAGCATATGATTAGTCCTTAAGGTGGGGGGAGGAGGTTTCCTATTGAGGTGTTCCAAAACTAAATAAGTATATGTAGCTTATATTAGGTGATAAATACATACATGACAAAGCTATTACACGAGTGGGGAAGGTGGGAAGAGACTTAGAGCACTTTGCAATTGTGATAGGATTGCATCATGGATCATATCTTGGCTTATTTTTATTTGTCTTAGTGATAAATGAGCTGACGCAACATATCCAAGGATAAGTATCATGTTGTATGTTATTTGCGGGTGATATAGTATTGATCAAAGCAATGTGTGATGGAGTTAATTTTTATAAGTGTCTGGAAACAAGCCCTAGAATCTAAATGATTCAGGTTAAGTAGGACTAAGATAGAATACTTGCAGTGCAACTCACAAGACAAATGTGGAAGTGAGAATTGATACTCAAGTTATCTCCAAGAGAGAAAATTTCAAGTATATTGGGTCTGTTATCCAGAATAATGGTAAGGCCAACGAGATGTTACACATCGCATTATAGTGGGTGGAAGAAATATAGGTTTGCATTCAATGTCTTATATGATAGGAATGTGTCACGTTAGACTTAAAAGTGACTTTTATAAAGTGATGGTCAGACTAATTATATTGTATGAAATAAATTATTGATCAATCAAAAACTTGCGGTCAGAATTTTAAAATTTCCCTATAGAAAAAGGAATTCTACCATATCTAATATTGGAAAAGAAGTTTTAAAATTCTATAAATAGAATATATTTTCATATATTACATAACACAATACTCTTTCATAATGAGCCGTTAAGAATTTAGTTTAGAGTGAGATTATACTCTCAATAAGTTTTATGCTATTAGTTTTTCGATATGTCGGTCAGTTGACCAAATCATATTAGATATTATGTTTCTTTTAGTAAAAAATTTCTTAGTCATTTGATTCGCCGTTGCCAAAATCTGTAATTATTGATTTCCACATGGCGCCCTACAATTAAAGGACGAGTATATTATTGACATGGAGGCAATGGGTTCATGATGGACAAGAGGAGGAAGACAAGACTGAAACTATTTGGACATGTGAAGAGAATATGACTAGAAAGGATGTGTGGGAGGTCGGCTCTGTTGGGCCTAAGGAGTGTAACGACTTGCTTCCGTTGTTATAGAAAAGCCAACGGGAAAATTTTTGGAACGTAAAACTTTTTGGTAGTAACTTGAGAATTCCTAGCCTAGTCCAGATTTGGACGAAATCGGAGTCAATGAGGTCTAGGAAAATCTAGTAATGAATGAGAAGTTTAATAATGAATTTGATTACATGAGTGGATAGCTAAGATGTTAAGGAACCCGTACGACTTTACGGAATCGAATTCAGGCGAGTAGAACTCCTGAAACTGATCTTAGCGTGAACGGGTAGTTTCTGAGTGTCATGGGTTGAAGGTGTGTTGTGAAATGGGGGTTCAAAACTCAATTTTCAACTCTCTGTTTCCGTGCAAACCGCCAGGGCAGTATTTATCCCGCTAGGGCGGAGCCGCTGTGGCGGGCTAGGTCCCGCTAGGGCGGTACAGTCGCGACTTAAGTCGGAAATAAACCCCAAAAATGTCATTATTCTGCACACTTCGTTCTTAAGAGTTAGGAGACAACTCCAGGCGATTTCTTGGGAGTTTTCCTCTACTTTTGGTGCAAAAGGTAAGAATTTTACTCCCCTAATCCGTTTTTCGATTCGTAGAACGTAGAATCTTAGTTAAATATTGTTGGGGGAGGGTTTTGGACTGAATTGGGTGGTGGGAAAAATCTCTAGCTGCACCTTAGGATCATGGTTTTGGTCTTAGGTTCTTAAAGTTTCATATTCTGGGTAAATTAGACCTTAATTATTGATCCTCGTATTGAATTGGTTGTTTGTAGACCTAGAACAAAGAGAAAGAATCCGGAAAGGGAAGAATCAAGTTTCTTAGGAGGATTCAAGTTTGTTTTCGAGGTAGGTGATGGTTTGATTTCTTGTTTGTATGATGTATGTTAGTTATTGCTTCATTGTAATGCATGTATATATGTGAATATTGCACTATTGATCACACATAATGCAATTGAGTATGAATGGATGATTGTATGCCATGAACCAACACTTGATTGTATGATTTTGAGAATGTACATTGTGATTGTGATTGTGGCTTGTTGAATGGATCGGGTGTTACGTTCCAACACACTAACTGGGATCGGATGTCACGTACCGACATACATATTGGAACAGGTGTCACGTTCCGACACACTAACTTGGATCTGGTGTCACGATCCGACACACTAACAGTTTGGGTATGGGTTCCATGAGAGGACCATTGGCTTGTCATATATGTGTGTTATTGAAAATGTGAAATGGTACATTATTCCTTAAATGACAACTGATATTGTATATGTTCAGTATATGCATGTTTACTTTGTTGTGACTGCTTTTATGTGTTTCACTTACTGGAATAGCCGTGTGATCCTACCATTACACTATGGTTATGTACTGATACTGCACTTGTTCTTTCTTTATTGAGTACATGGCATCTTCAGGCGACTACTGACAGACTTCGATTAGGAGATCAATGATCAAATCGAATTTATGGGTGAGTCAGTTCTTCCAGGCTGCCATGAGTTCTCCTTTTTGCTCAGTCCACTTTATTCGAACTTAGATTAGTACTTTAGATATTCAGTTGTTATAGGTTTCGGGGTTGTACCCTTTTTCTTTAGACTTATGATTTTGTTAGAGTTTTGGTACACTGACTTTCAGTTCTAGGAAATATTTCCGCAATATTTGATAGTCTTGTTACATTCCCGGAGTTTATGGGGACTCCTTATTTCGTTTCTGCATTTAAACATGCTTATGTATCTTTAAATGCTTAGTTCTTGGGTTAGCCGATTACTATTAATGGTTCTTCCACCGGAGGGTTAGTGTGGGTGCCAGTCACGACGGTCTGGGTCGTGACAAGGAGAAACAAAGATACATTGAAGAAATATGGGATAGAGGTGATTAAACAAGATATGATTCACACAATTTATCAATGACATGACCCTATATAGGAGAATATGAAAGTCGGGGATTATGAAGAAGGCTATTAGGTAACTAAGAGTTGTCTAAGGTATTTTGTCGGCGTTCTTTCCTCCATTATTTTGCATGACTACTTCAATACTTTATTTTCTTTTCATATTTTTTTTTTACATATGTGTTTATCATGCCTAGAATTATTGAATATAGTCTTTCTAGTTTAACAAAATAGAAACAAATTTTCGTATGCACTATCTTTCCCGAACCCCAAACAAATAAAAATGGATGAAAAAATGTACAATTTATCTCAAGTATTTATGGTTGTAGAGCAAGTTTTAACCAAACCACCACTTTTTACTATTTTTTTAAACTTATTAGTGAATATAGAGAGTAATAATTGAAATAAGAAAGGTCCAAAAAATGATAGGGAAAAGAGAAGAAAAGATGAGGTAATCCAATTATTATCCCAATAGAGTTAAGTGAAAGGAGTGGGGTATAGGGATGAGTGGCTGAATGGTTCACGGACTGTCAAGTGGGCCCACTATCATCCTTCTCAAAACAAAAAAGCCTCGAATTTCGTTATAATTTTTCATGTCTTTTAACTTTTTGTGGGTCCACCTTTTACCGTTTATTAAGCTCTCTTTCTTCATCCAATCACTAATTTTCGCGCTTGGAAAAAAAAAAATTCTTTTTTTAACGAGCGAATACACCGATGAATGTATTAATATATATTTTGATATCAAATATATATATTTATACAAGATGAAACTGATATTAGATGCAAATTATAAGGATATTTATGACTTTTTTCAAAAAATTTAACATATTATTGATACAATATATCACTTGTAGATTTCATTGATTGTGTTATTGTTGTTATTCTACTGATGCAGCGTACATTCATATATTCTGTGATGGAAATTGTAATTTATAAAAAAAAAATTCTTTGATTTTCTGAGTTTTCTTTATAATTAATTCACGTATTCTCTGCATTATATTTGTGTCCTAAATTAAGGACGAGATATGTCAAGTTATTATAAGTAAAAAACATAGCAGAACTTGTTTTAAAAGGTTAAGAATAGTGTTTGAATCAATAATTACTTTTCTTCGATCAACAATTAACTAAATCATTAACGTAGGACAATTCTACTCAATTTAACTTACTTTAAAGACAATATTTGACTCTTTTCCATCTTAAAATGCAATATAGAGTTATTTTAGTGAGTCATGACAAAGATTGATGTTTATAAATAAAAAAATAATATTTTTTCGAAAACATAATAATATTAATTATGCGTCTAAAGTTTGAATTTACATTTCTCAAGTTTATTAAACTAGTACATTTCTTGCATTTTTAAGTAGTGTTTCATCTTTGTATTGAAATTCGTCTATATTTTGACGATTTCATGCTTAAGATGATTTAAATTTGATACTTCACATTAAAAATGAAAGAATATCACATTTCTTGTTAATAATATCCGTAAGATTATTAGGGGACATTTGGTTGTGACTTGTGACAAGTTATCGTATAATTAATTATTCTGAAATAAGTTACCCTGAGATAAGTTATTTCATTATGTATATGAAATAATTTATTTCAATACTATGACAAAAATGATGGGATAAATAAGACCAAAACTATCTATTATCTCTAACCAAATACGAAATATAATAATCTTACTTTTTATTTTGAGATTATTATACATTATATCTCACGTCAAAACAACTCTTTAAGATTATTAGACTATTACTAGTCAAACATTGCACCAATGGCATAATCATTTGAATGGGTTACCTGCTTCAACTTTAGTGACCCACAAAGATTAATCACTCTTTTGTATATTCACATCATCCTCGATAAGGATTAGATACAGTATAGTCTATAGAGATAAGACACTATTTGAAAATATATTTCCATTTATTTGCTTGAAAGTAATTTAACAAAATTTTTTTATCTATTAGTATGATATTTTTATCAGGTCAATACATACACAACACATATTTTTGGGTACATTTTATTACTAAACTATATTTAATTAATTGCCTAGAGAAATCGTTTAAAAAAGATTGAGTTAATTACTTTACGCTATTCATAAACAAGCAGACTATACTCTAGTTGACTAGGACATTTTTTCCTTAATGAATGATTTAATTATGAAATTGAATATAGGTTTATATAAATAATAACAAGTGTGGGAAATTTTTTACGTTAAAATTAAAGGCCATATTTGGTTGAAGTTAATGTTATTGGTTTTGTTAGAAAAAGGAAAAAAGATTGTTATTGGATTAATTAAAGTTCTTATGGTAGGATTACATTTTGATATTTATTTATTTTTGGTCCCCCCCCACCCCACCCTAGCCCATGTTTGTATTTGTATTGGAAAGTCGGGTAAAACGTTTCCTAACAAAACGAGTTTATACTTAAAGAAATTTAAATATGAGATTGAAGGATTACTTTTCATTTTATTAATATTTTAAAGTGAAGTTACTTTGTAGTATTATATTACCTAGCTTCCTGTAATTGTCACATTCACCTTTTGTTCTTTTCTCATTAATTTTTTTTACAGTACTTTCAAATACATGACATTATTATTCCATTTCCAATAAGCTAAAAAAAGTTCAATTTTGGGAGAGCTTTAATCAATTCCTTCTTACTTTATGTCTATGTCTGGTTTTACAAGATAAGATTGAATATTAAGTATTGTCTAATAACTTTTTTCTAGTTAAGAAAAATCTATGTTTCTTGTATCACACGAACAAATATCAACAATAATATATTCAATATAAATTTATTAGAGGGCTTTAGGGACGATATAATATACTCAAGTTTATTCCTTTCGTGCGAAAATAAAGAAATCAATTCAATAGACGATCGACTCAAATAACGCATATCAAATTAGATATAAAAAAGAAATATAGTAAATACAAAATCATATCTCTGTAATCACGCCGCTCAGTCTATCTTTTATATCATTTTATTTTCCACTGTTTTCTTCTATTGGAAAAAAATAACTTGTAATAGAGTTGGTCAGCTGGATAATCAAGATGGCCCTTCAATCAAATTGGTAAAGTATACTTACATGTTATATTACGTTATTTATGAAATTATATGATATCAAATATAGAGTAACAATAAAATTTTCACAAAATAATCAGAAGTTCATGGTACAATTAATTAAAGATTTGTTGTATTGAGTCATATATCATATGAATAAAAAAAAATAATTAAGAATTTACCAATAACTTTAAAAAAAAACTATGATCCCCCTTTTTTATTTAAAAATATCTATTATGTAAGAGATCTGAAGAAAATAAAAGAAAAGTAAAGGAGATTATTATATAGTGAAGTCTCTTTCAAACTTTATTAAAAATACCTAATTTCATATCTTTCCAGTCTCATTTAATAATTCACTTCTTCCATTTCATATTATCGATTGTCATTCACTTTTATAAATTTATATGAAGAATTTTCAGCATTATTTTTATTTTAGAATATAAATTTTAAAATTTAATATTTACTCTATTGAGATGTTTTTAATTTTTTAAGATAATTACTATTAAAAATTAAAAAAATATTTTAAACTTTTAAATAACAAACAATTAAAAATAGGCGGAACTCATAAACAGGTCCCTAAACTTGTTGGGTTTTTCCCCTCAGGTACCTCAACTACATCATTTTCCTATTGAATCCTTGGACCACCCATAATTTGTTCCTTTTAAACACTGTGGGCTGATGTGGCACAAAATGTGATCTCACGTCGCTTGAGCGCGTGAAGATGTTTTGAAGGCGCTAATGTGGATCCCTGAACCACCCACCAACGCTCTTCTTCCTCTTTTAACCCTAATTTCTCCCCTTTTTCTCTTATTTCTCCTCTTTTCTTTCTCTTCATCATTAAGTTGGAGTTGCTCATCAGAATATATCTCTTCTTCATTGATTTATTCTTAATCATCAAGTTCCAATGTCGAAGTTATCTTGTTCATCGATTTCTTTAATTCTTCTTCTTCAAGTCAGAAGTGTTTTTTAGGGGGTGGGGGGGGGGAAGTGAAGGGGTTTTAGGTTTTTAGGTTTGGAAAATGATTATGTGGCGCTGACGTGTAAATGGATTGAAGTTCGATTGGTTGCAATTTCCACGTGGAAAAGGTGGATCTCACGCTTACAATCAACAAAAAAATATTTGCGGAAGTTTTGTGCCACATAACCACAATGTTTAAAAGGAATAAATTATGGGTGGTTCAAGGATTCAATATGAAAATGACGTAGTTAAGGTACCTGAGGGGAAAACCCTAACAAGTTTAGGAATATGTTTATGTGTTATGGCCTTAAAAATACTAATTTTCAAAATTCACGACGTGAGACCAAAATAAGTACTCCCTCCGTCCCATTTTATGTGGCAATATTTGATCGGGCACGGAGTTTAAGAAATAAATGAAGACTTTGAAATGTTTATCAAATTGTCTTTTAAAAAGTAGACTCACTTTTCTCTCTCATCATAAATGTATTGGAATATTATTTTAAGATTAAGTGGGACCAACAAGGATAAAAAAGGAATTGTACCTTTAAATACTTACCATATAAGAAAATATGATATTCTTTTTGGGACTGACCAAAAAGGAAATGGTGCCACATAAAATAGAGTATATAATAAGTTTGTCAATACTAACGTGACAAGTAAATTGTTAAAATATGATACTCTATTTCAAAGACGAATGCTAATGTATTATAATCATCTACAAGTCTTAAATATAATAAGTACATTCATTTACTTGCCTTTATTGAAAAAAGGAATGTCATTTTGGTCATTATTGTGGTTTCCTCTCGTCTCGTGTTTGATATTTATTTTAAGACTTTATTAATTTAGATTTGAGACGGAAAAGTTTACATAGGGGATAATATGCTTTTTATTAAATGTGATTACATATTATAACTTTAAACTCGAGATTTCTAATTAAGAATGTAAGAGTCTGATCTTTTTAATTAAGTTAATTATTCACACAAAAGGTAATTTGTTAATTGATTGATGAATTATTCTAACAAGTAGGAGCAATAATTAACCAAAAGAGTATCAAGATCTTCTCATATAATCGTTTGTTCCATCAAATAAGGTGGAATATTTTAAGATTAAATTTATATTTTGTTGATTTAAGGTATAATTAATTTCAAAATAATTTATACATCAAATTTTGTGTTGTTTTATTCTACCTAGGAAGTTGATAAATTAGGACCCGTTTGGTAGGCGGTATTAGATAGAATAGTCCATGGATTAAAATTTAGTCCATCTAATACATTATTTGGTTACTTTATTTAATTTAATCCATGGATTGTTTATCCATTATATGTGGTCTTATCTTATCCCTAGAAAATGGAGGGGATAACTAATCCAAGGTTTAACAAACCTTGGATAAGACCCCTAAATGACTAAAGTATCCCCTTATTCTTTTTCCTAAATTTCTTTTGTAATTTCAATTTCCTTTTTATTTATATTGGAATGGTTATAAATGTTCCTTTTTAATTCTCCAAATCCGTTTAGTGTAATTTAATGATTTCACTAATATTTTTTTCTTGATTTTTTTTTATTCAAGATAGTTTGTCGATTAACCACTTGAACTATTTGTTTTGTTTTTTTTTTTTAAAAAAAAGCTTTAGGTATTGAACAATTTAAGTAGTCTTAAATCTATGTTAAGTTTAAGATATACTTGACCAACAAAAAATTAGAAATACACCAAACATCAATGATCTCTTTAGTGGTATCACACCTTAAAATTAATAACAACTTTATGTATATATATATATAATATTATTTGACTTAACTAGCTAAATGGAATAGAAAATCCTACAAAAAATAATAATATCTACATTGACCAATTACATGAAATAAACAATCTCATAATAACACAAGGGTATAATAGGAAAGAATTTTTTTGTAGAGTTTTAAATCAAACACAAGATTAAGTAGAAAGTAATGAACTAAACAATTGACAAAAAATAATCCTTCCACTACTAATCCTTGCATTACTAATCAATGCGTTATCAATCCCTGCATTACTAATCTATGCATTATCAATGTTTGTACCAAACGACCAATTAGTCTCACCGTTAATCCTAAGATAACTTTGTTATCAAATCATAAAACGACGAACATACTTTAAACTATTTTCAGAGAAAGCATTACTCCCTATGTCTTTAATTACTTGTCCACGTTTTTTTTTTACTTATTCCTAATTATTTGTCAATTTGACAAATCAAGAAAGGACAAAAAAAAATTTACTTGTTATTAATTACTTTGAAAAAATAGAATTTTTTGAAGATCTTAAGTTTTTAATTCATCCACTTTATAATTAATAGGGGTAAAATGGTAAATTACTATATCAATTATTGCTTTTTTAATAGGTGTGTCAATTTAAAAGTGGACAAATAATTAGGGCGGAAGAAGTATTAGTTTCAATATTCCTCTTCTTTTTTTTCTTCTAAAATTTATCAACATGTTCTACAACTGTGTGATTAGATTTTTTCCAACTCTATTGTCAATTAGTCAAAACCAATTAGATTGAAGAAATTTTAATTTGACCACTCAACTATACCCCTTTGATTTGATTAGAACATTTTTTTTTAAAAAAAAAGTAGGTTGCATTGTCTTGATAATTGATATATGCAATTAATGCCAAATGGCAAAAATAAAAGAAATGGTCAAAGTAATTAAGATATGTAATCAAGTTCTGGTCATTGTCCAAAATCATTTATGCAAAGTGCACATTGGTCCCTACAAGAGTTATTTATGATTTGAAGTATTTTCATTTTCCTCGGTTTTAAAATAAATGATGTTTTTAATTTGAGCATATTCGAAAATTACTCACTTTTAAAAAGTAAGAAGTGTTTTTACAAATAACCCCTTTAATCAAATGTTTTATTTTTTTAAAAAGAGAAATTTTTTAATGATTTTTTATTGTGTAAAATTTATTTATTTTAAAAAAGGGTAAAATAGAAGAAAAAGTCGTCAATGACTTCTTAATTTGTGAAACATCACCTATTTTGAAATTTTGAAACAAAAAGATAAAAGAATATGACTAAATTTTCCTGATTCTTTTTAAAAACTATTTTACTTGAAAATTATGATGCATTCATTTTTTAATTAATGTAAAATTATTTGACCGATCATTAAATTTCAAAAATTAAATAAGACCTTTGATACGTAAACCAAATATATATTTCAAGAAAGAAACACAAAAATGTACCCATATTAGAGTAAAAATGATTAGTTACACATTTTTTCTTTGCGAGGGTTCTAAAACTCCTCTAAACTATTTTAACTAGAATAAGTAATACCAAATATTATACCAAACTATATAAATATAAATTTAAAATATATATATATATTATACGCTAAATTCTTTTTAACTTTTCCGTATATTTACTTTTTAAATATTTTGATTCGATTTGTGAAGTCAATTATCATTCACTAAGTTTATTTCTGTTAAAAAGAAGTAGGTCCACTAAGATCTGTCAACAAATTAAAATGAAAAATATGTCAGATAAAATGAAATAAAGAATTATTTTCAAAAAGAAATCATGCTATATTAATACTATAATTAGTACCAAAATTAGATGCACTATTTGCTGTCCAAATGTGCAATTAATTTGGAATGTACTTTAATTTCCAAAACTGTCCCGAATAACAATAAACGTTTTGTGTCCAATTTCAAATGAGTCACTTTTGGTGGGTTGAAACTTGAAAGTGATCTTATTGGAATTAATTAATGTATTTTTCATTTGTCATCGGTATTCAATATCATATTAAAGAAAGAAGTGAATCTACGATTTCTAAATTATAGATGCATCATTAAAAAATAAAATAAAATATTTAAAGTGAAAATTAGTCTCTAGTCCTCAAGAAAAATAATTTAACATTCAATTTAGTCTTCTTGTAGCATATGTATTAACATATAATACTATACTAATTTTAAAAATATATACAAAAAATATTTAATTTTTTCAGAAGACCACAAATTCACGTGCATTAAATTTTAGTTATAAATTCTCACATAAATAGAGATTCGATTAATCCAAATTCATAACGTAAAATCATTTTCGCGATTTTTTTTCTTCGTATTCGAGGGTTAAATTTAAAACTCTAAGTAAATGTGGAGATATTATATCCACCTCCTCGTTGATGGGTTATATTTATATTTTAGCAGAATATATTATATAAAGGGACCACTTTCTTGGTTGAATAATGGAATTCAGAAGAAGCCCTATTTAATTTAATGAATTAAATTGGTGAGACAAGGCATTTCTTAATGTCCTATCAATTGGTCCACTTAACATAATTGCTAAGGCTAGCTTTGTAAAACAGAAATGATATGTTTCAACTCAAAGATAAGTGGCTCCAATTTATCTTGTCCATAATTTGTTCCCATATGGTTTTGTTTTTAAATTATTAAAATTGAATTAAATATAACATATATTTATCAATTTGATTGTTATCGCTTTCATTTTGGTTATTAATTATACACAACAATAAAAGAAATGATTAATTCAAAAGGAAATATAGTTAAAACGGTTGGCATTACAGAACTTTTGAACACTAAACACATTTACTGTAAATAAAGGTTTTCACTACTTTGATCTAGACAAAGAAGAGATAGTGGCATTCTTAGTCCCACCAAAAATTGCTATAGATATTCATAGTACATGAAATAAATAAGATAAATGCTTTCGTCTTAGACGTTTTTGCTTTTATAAATAATTATAATTAAATTTTGATAAAAACATATATAAGATATTTGAAATTGCTTATAAAAATAATATGTTATGTATGTATAATTATAAAATATATGTATATAAGTTATTAGTTCGATTATTTCTTTGATTTTCTTAAAATGAAACTAAAACTAAACAAAATGTTATCGGTTTTGAAAAATGTAAAAGCAAACCAAATCCAATCTAAATAAACTCAGTTTATTTAATTGGTTTAGTTTGATTTTTTTATTTGAATCAATTTTTATCCAAACCGTGATTCCTCGAATACCCCTATCCATGATGATAATAATATTACTTTAATTTATCCCTTTGGTTAATTTCCTGATTTAAGCAAGTAATTATTTAGGTTAGAGATAAGGATAAATAGCAAATTTGATCTCAAGTTATAGCCATATTCCAGTTCTAATCCCTATGTAATTTAGCTAAGCATAATTAACTTTTAATTAGTGTAAACGTGCTATTTTAACCCCTTAAGTTAACATAAGTTAAAAATTTAGCCAAATAAGTATTATTTTTTAAAAATAATAATATTCTTTTGGTCTTATTGCCCTACCAACTTATGAGACTTAGGGACCAACATGGGTTGTGGTGCACTGGTGGAAGTGCTTCACCCTTAATTAGAGGTCTCGGGTTCGAGCCTTGGGTATGAAGAAAATTATGTTAGGAACGCCACCCCCGAATGAACCCTACAGAGTGCGATCTGAATTTAGTTGGAGCTTCAATGTGGGATCCAGACACCGAGTGGGAAACAAAAAAATAAGTTATGAGATTTAGTGAAGAGAGGCTTTTTATCAAATGTCTAGGCATTTTCTTTTATTTATCATCTTCATTTACAAAAAGTACAAACTAAACCCAATATTCAAAAAAATCTTATAGTTAATAAATAAAAATTGAAATAGTATTTTGATTAATTTTCCAACCCTCCATTAATTGTATTCAAGGACAATACAAATAATGAAAAAAAAAAGAGAGATAGAGAAGAGTAAGCGTAAAAGAGTGGAGAAGAATTGTCTATATTGCAGACAAAGTTATATTCACAATTACTTTCCTCAAAGTACAATTATTAGTTAGACAATGACAAGGCTTTCTTTCAGTTTTTCGTGTATTTTTTTTTACATCTCAAATGAATAATCTTTTTTTATCATTTCATACTCATTAAATATTTACTCTATTAAGTTATTTATAAGCTTTAAGTACAATTATTATTAAAAATAAAATAAAAAACAATTGATATTGTTTTAAATTTTAAAATAGGAAATACTTTAGAATAACTATTTTTAGAAATCACATTTGAGATGGAGAAAGTATCAACAAATGGGAAATAAAAATAAAAATATGGAAAAGATTTTTTGGAATATACATAAGAGTCTTATAATTGAGATGAATAACTACGATGTAGAGCAAGAAATGACTATAAAAGTAAAAGAACAACTAGAGACCAAAGTAAGCCGGGTATGGAATTTTTTTTGTTGAGAGCGTTACTTCTAAATGGGTCTTACAATGTTCAATTCAAATTTAATCGGACCTTTAATGTGGGCTTTGAACACCGAGTAATAACCCAAAAACAAAGGGAAGACATATAATATCATAACCTCAAAACATTTTTTTTAGATAATATTTTGAAAAACCTTGGTTGTAATAATATAGTTTGGGAATAATTTAGATAATCTAGATCAATGTATCTAGGCATATTATTGACAATCTTAGGCAATCTAAATCAATGTATTTAGACCTATTATTGATAATCTTAGAAATATTATTTTTATAAAGATGATCTTTATCTTTATCTTAATTTTGTTTAGATATTTTTCGTATTTTTCAATGAATCATGTATCAAAGTTTTGATTAGACGTCATGATAATCAGAACGATTCTGAATTATAATTTTTTTTTTGAATAAATTCTATATTTATGTTAATATTTTTCTATTATAAATTGAGAATATAACTTTAGTCTATTGAATCATACTGAATCCATAACAACGTACCGCCCCTGACGATGTTATTTATGGAGAGATACTGTCTACTTTGAACCCCTTTGAGTACGAAGTCGCCTTAGGGAGCCTTAACCCTAATGTGAGACTTTCAACGCAGATTTAAATTTAGTCAGACTCCAATATAAGTACGGAAATAAGAAGAATTTGGACTATTTGACACTGAGGTTTTAAAAGTATTACTACTATTTTTTTTTCTAGAGTCCTGAATAATGACCAAAGTTAATTTTACTTGGCAAAAATATAATCTCATAGACAATAATAAAACAGTATACAAATTGAAGAAGCATCAATGCACAGTAAAAAGGGCAAAAGTTAGGTCTCATTCCACGTTAATTTTTTTTTTTCGAATGACCAATTATTATTTGCCTATTTTTCCTCTCACAAACTTTTCTTTTGTTACATCATTTTTGTGTTATTTATCATTATAAAAGAAATTAATGTGATGCCCACTCAATTTATTGGCCCAGTGTGATGTTGACCAGATATTTTTGACCCATATCTACAAAAATTTATAAGTACCTTTTTCTTTTCAAAAGAAAAAATTGAGAGAAAATATGTCAGAATTTTTCACATTGGTCCCCAATTTATGATTTGGTCTACTTAGGATCTGTTTGACTCCAAGAATACTTAGAGAAAAATTTGACGAAAATTTGGAAAATGGTGTTTGGTTATATAATTTGGCAAATATATTTGCCAAGTATTTCAAGTTCCCGAGTACTAAAAAAAATTAGTATTTAGGCCAAGTTCTAATAATTGGAAAATTTTAAAAATTCAAAAATTACCCAATTTTTTATATTTTATAAAAAATACCTATTATTTATTAATTCCAACTAATATTTGTTACTACCTCCTCCGAAAAAGTTTGAGTTCTAATTTAAGTGACAAAACTGAGAAAAAATAATAATTTGTGTTTAATGAATTATAATTATAACTGAATCAGTGACAAGTTTGAGTATGCAATTAATGTATTGTCTTGCTTATATTGTTATTTTGTTATTGTTGATGGTTTCAATTACATTATAAGGTTATTTTTTAATGGAATATATTCATTATAAAATGATAATACAAATTTATAGGTATTTTAATAGTTTTTAGAACTTATGAGTATAAATCATATTTTTTGAAATAGTCAAATATTCTTGGAAAAATTTGAGGCCAAACACATGGTGTAATTTCACCGAAAAACTTGGCCCAAATATTATTTTCCAAGAATATTTAGAAACTTGGGACCAAACACTAGCTTATATTATTTTGTATGTACTATCTTTATTTTATAGGCTAATTTTTTGGGATTGAATTAGACATATTTCCATTTAAAATTCACAAATATTTTGAAAATAGCTATTATTGTAGAGTTTCAAATTCTAAAGTGAAACTCCAAGTGGCCATTGAGTGTTTATGTTATACTGTTCATGCTCCAATTAGCAAGCCTAGTTATGCGAGGAGTTTAAGATTTTCCACATTGATTTCAATAGGTGATTTGGTCTTTTTATATAGTCTTAAATAATTCTCACTTAATGATCTAACTTTTGAGATCAAGTTGATCCCAAAATCATTTCTTATCAGTTGATCACAAAGATCCTGCTATGCACAGTATCTAAAGATGGGCTAGACTACATAATTAAATGTGGGCTTGGAGCCCATTTATTATAAAATAATGGAAAAAATTAGCTAACTAGTCAATATTTCTAACATAATTATTAAAAACATCTATAGTTTAAAATAATTGTTAAAAATGTCAATATTTTAGCAAATAAAGTATATCCTAATATAATTTATTTACCTTCTTTTTATTTCTCAACTTGGACCCACATTTGACTTCATAATCGTTGAAAAAGAAGAAAAAAAGACTTCATTGTTGACACCCAATTTTGGCCCTCCAATATATAAATTAATCATCGAGCTTTTTCAATTTTCAAACGATTTTAAGATAATTAGTTTTACAAAATTTCAAAATAAAATAAACAAATAAAATAATATATATATATATATATAGTTAGCAAGTTACTTTAGATAGTTTGTCCTTTTTTATAATTTTTTAAATAATATATATGTTTTACGTAATTATGTATATAATTAGTGTATTTTATGAACATTTCGAAAATCATCTCAAAAAGATTTTAAATTTTTAGTAAGTTTTTTATTAAATTAGTTTAGTATAAATTATAGTTATAATTTCGAGTTATTTAAATTAGTTAGTTTATAATTAAGTTAATTATTTTATTTCGTCAAAATTAAGGAGCTCATTAATTAATTATATTAATTCGTCCTATTTAAGTTTTAGCCGAATTTGCTAATTAAATATCAATTTGGCTAATTTCTTAATTCCCATTTAGCCATTTTTCCTATTGCAAATCTAACCCAATTTAAATCCTTTTTAGACTTAAGTTTTGGGCCTTTTTCAGCCGGCCCAGTTCCAATTCAATACCTTCCTTCAGCAGCCCACTCTTAACCAACCAAAATTCAAGCCCACTAATTTAATACCAAACAAACCCATTCCAACAATACAATACATACAACACCAAACCAACCCAATCCCTGACCCGGCCCCATCCCCTTATTCCCTTTCAATTTCAATACATCAACAGCAGAACAGACGTACAACAGTATCAAACCGACCCCTGCGTCTTTTTCTTCCCAAACAACTAGCAAGCAACGTTCAAATCCCAGCAAATCCGGAAAGCAGCAGGTGTCTGCCACGCCCATACTCATCCCAGTCCCCTCATCCCCTTTTCAAGGATTTCTGAATCTCTCCACTGTTGATTGGAAAAGAGCAATTCAAAATTCAAATTACAACCGTTTCCCCCAAATTTCCATCTATATATTCATCTCTTTGGGTCGCAACTAAGGGGGAGAGAAGGAAGCACAATAATTTCTTACTAAATATTCAAGAATAGGTTTATATTTTCCCTCTCGTTTGCCCCCTAACTGGAATTTTCCAAAACTCATCGGAGATTTATTTGTGGTGGTGTATAGCTTCACAGTCAAGCTCGTAGTCTCAGCGCGCTGCCCGGAAAAAGGTAATACCCCTCCCTCTATTTCCGTTTTAGAAGTCATGTAGTTGGTTTGTTTCTCCTTGCTCAACTCCCTCTATTTCCGTTTTAGAAGTCATGTAGTTTGTTTGTTTCTCCTTGGTCGTTTCTCACTCAGTTTTGAGTTTTTACCTTTGTTGTATGTTAAGCTTGTCTGCAATCCTCGACTTTGATATATAGTTTGTTGCTGATCTTTTATGATATTTAGCTATTAACTTTAAGAATGTGAAATATTCATGTACTGACTCTTCTTGGTTCCTTCGATATTAATCAATAGGAATTTATATATCCAGTTGTTCTTTAGCTTTCATTTTAAAATAGTTTGAGAGCTGTCATATTGCTAATATATCAATCATCTATCCGAGAAGCATTTTAGTTTGTTTTTGTTAGGATTTGTTGCCGAGTTTTTTTTCATGATCTAAGTTCATATTTGTTCACCGATTTGTTTCCTTGTTCAAGTTGGCTTAAAGTCTTGACCATGTCTAACTTTGATGATTTTGCCTGCTCATTGTCAAGATTATCAATCTTCTTGTTTATCATCAGTTTATTTGCGTAAGTGAAACTTTATCGATTTGAGCCGATCTTCTAATATAGTTTCATGTTTTATTCTTTTCTAAATTAACTCGGGTTGCTTTCATGCTTATGTGATCATTTACGCCATTGTGGATTTGTCCAGAAAGCTCTAAAAATGTTTATTGATTTTCCTTATTTTGGAAATGTTTGGCATAATCATTTTTCTTCATCGTGAATTTGTCTATATGAGCCGGCTAACTCTAAATACGGAATATCTATTCGACACTTCCTCCCCCCTGACATCTTCTTTGGAGAATAATATTATCTTTTTTCAAGTCTTTATTTGATTAGCTATAGATTGACAGTGTTCCAATAATGTTAATTGTCTGCCATGTATTTTGGAGGTTTATCTACCTAAGTTTAAAATTTTATCTTTCTTATTTTATCCTATTTGGTCTTAGTTTGGCATTAAGAGATCTATTGATTTTCATATTAATGTTATGGGTTTATATCCGGATTTGAGAAATCTATTTGTGATATATGGAATGAGTGATAACGACCATGTAATTGCTTTCAACTAAGTTGATTTTATGAGTTGCAACAACCTGCGTTTTTTCTCATCTTTAGCCCGCATTATACATATGCTAATCCTTATTCTTTGTTTTCATTGCATGAATTGTCAATCCGAGTTCACTTTGGACTCATCTCTTGCATATCCTTGAGTCGTTCCGAGTCATTCTCATATTTGCGGTGAAAGAGAAGCTGAAACAGGCTGTATACATATTGTATACAGCATTATACACTCATTATACAACGAATTACAGGTCAAAAACGTAGGAATACAGGGCTGGAGCAAAATACATGTATTCGGAAGCAAGAAATACATGAAAAGGGCTGATATACATGCCGATATACACTGATATACATCAGTGTATACCAAAAACGGGAATTGTGTTAAACTCCAAAAACAACAACGAAATTGGCCCAAAAGGGGGCCCAAATTCAAAATTTCTCCCTTACTCGCTAATTATTTAATTGTGATTATTTATTGTTTGTTGTGTAACTCTAACTTTATAATCGTAAATCAACTTAGTTGGATCCCCCAAAAGACGAGCTATTTCTCTGTGTTGTTTTGTTTCTAACAAATCTCATTTTATCAATTTTTGTATTATCATTTATAATCTTTAATCAAAACTTTCTTTTTTTTTTCTTTTTAGTTTAAAATAGTTTTTTCATAAACCAAAAACGACTCAAACAAAAACCAACTCATTTAGTTTTCGTTAAAATTCTAAGTACTTGTCTCTAATTCAATTGTTTCAATCAAGGTCCCATTTTCTTAAAAAATAAATTGCTATTTGTTTAACTATTTTCTCAAAACTAATCTAACAATGTTAATTATTATTATAAAATACTTATTTAGTCATTTTCTCAAGAAGGTTAGCCAAAACTTTTATTCTTCAATTAATTTAAAATGATTTTCATGCTTTAATGTATTAAATAGGTTTAAGTTATTTTAAAATGAATTATATAAATTTTAATTAACCTAGTTTAATTAATATTCTAACCATTTATCTTTCAAGTCAAATAATTCATTTTGAATCATTTTCTCCAAAAAATCAAAATAAAATGTGTCATTTAATTATTTTTTCAAAGTTAATCAAAATATTGTAAGTCATTATTTTATGTTAAATCATTATTTTCCCTAAAATAGTCAAATACATTTTAGTCAAGTCGCAGGTCAACCGCATGTTAGCGGACACTTAGAATGCTTAAACCCTTCTCGAAGTGTAAATTGAACCCCGAACCCTCTTTGGTATTTTCAAATGATTTTTTCTGTTTAAATCTTTGAAAAATTATAAGTTTTCTTGATTTCTTTAAAAAAATTAAGTGGCGACTCTTTCTAAGTATTTCTTTTAGTGTTTTATACTTAGAACAAAAAAAAAGTGATTTTTCTAAAGGTTAGTTAAATTACGACACAACATTCATTACCCACTTTTCTCTCTCTCAATTTTTTACCCACATTCTCTCCTTTCCCTCTTTCACGATTTTTATCCATACTCCCTCACCTCAATTAACTTTCCTTGTTAATATGAAATTCCTCCATTTTCCCAAGAAATCTCAGTAATTATTCAAAAGATTTTCAACTTTTGATACATGTAAATACATTGTCATGACGTATTGTTTTTTTTATATATATTCTATTGTTCTATGTTTTCATCTAAAACTATTTAGATTATTGTGTGTTTTTGTATTTTTCAATCTCCCCATTTTCAGTTAGGATAATAGTTCTTATTTTCTGTTGAATAATAGTTCTAGTAAGCCTTGAATGAGCTCCTCAAAAGCTTGATGCAAATAAACAAAATTTTGTTCTCTGTCTTCAAACTATATTTTGTATCATACTTGCTAGTGAAAGATTATCTATTGTTGCAGGTTAATTCGTTCTAATAGTTTTGTCAGTTCATAGAAATTAAACTCGTATGTAAATTGTTCATCTTTTCACCTTAACATTGTATTGATTTGATAAAGCCCAAGCAGAGACAAATTAAAATTTTGAGTTTATGAGTTCTGAATTCTCAAAAAAATAACTTATTGATTTTTGTTAAATTATTTATATATATATATGAAGTACATCTTTTAACACAAATACCGAGTTTGTGCCAAAACGCCTAGATTTTAGTGAATCCATAAGCAGAACTGTAGCTCCGCCCCTAAGCCAACCCTCCCTCTTTTTCCTCACAAAATTTGATCAGTTGATAAGAAGCTATAGATGAACATATCTCTAATTTCACCTTTATTAAAACCATACTTTCTTAAAAATCCTTCTTTTTTGAAACCAACTTTTTCTAACACCTTTTGTGACCCTATATTTTGAGGTTCCACCAATGCTTCTACCCTGACCAAATTAGGAAAATCATTGAACACAATTGGTATAGCCATTTTTAATGCCTTAGTAACAATTCCTTGTCCCCAATAATCAGAACCAATTGCATATCCAATGTGAGCTCTATGATTTTGATCATCACTCCCTGATTCTGGCCTTACTGATACGTATCCGATTGAACGATCATCCAAACAAATGGATCGACGCCATGGATGTGGAATAACAACTTGTTGGATGTAATTTCTTGCTGCTTCAATTGATGTTATTGTGTTCCATCTTAGATAATATGTAACGTTTTCGTCGTTAGCCCATGTAAAGAGGTTGTTAGCATCAGAAATGTTGAATGGCCTTAGAGAGATTCTTGTGTTGTCCATTTGATTAAACTTGTTCTAGCTATGATGATCTCTCCTGTGTTGTTTACTCTGTTTATTTTGAATTTGTACAAGTCTTAGTTGAGTGAGTTTTGGACCATAATATATAACTATATAAGGCATGTGATGATGTCCAGTGGCATACGCATGGTGTCAGTATTTAAAAATAAATAATTAATATCACGACATTATATTAATAAAAACTATTTAAAGCGTATTGAGAAAGACTTAACAAGTAAACTACAACTACAACTTATTATTGTGTCCAATTCTGTCTTATACAAGTAATTAAATTTCTATAATAGGATACAAATTGTATTTTAGTTCATCTGGTTATCCTAATTTAACTAGGAATTGGAGATCCACCGAGTAAACCAACAATCCAAGAAAACTCACTTGTTCAAGTTGTTTCATTAATGTTATTTATATTATACATAATACGTACTAAAAAATCTTAATGATAGTGTCGGTCGATATCCTTGACATAAGACGGGTCCGCCTTGATGATATCAATGTGATTATGTGGAAAATAAGTAAAGTATTTATTTATTTTTTGGTGTCAAGTAAGTAAGTAAAAATAATAATATTTTGAGTACATTTATATGTAAGTAAAATATTATGAATTCTTAAACTGTTTAGTTTAAGGTGAAGAACGAATAAACAGTTAGATGCATCATGCATTGAGTTCTCACTATGTATGAGGTTCTTACCTTGTATTTTTATAAAAAGTTATTTTTATGTTAAATATATAATCTCCTAATTATATGACAATAATTTTGTCAATTAAATTTTCCAGCGTTGACCAGAAAATAACATCCTAATTTTTAAGCACTTGTGATGGATTTTCGAAGAAAAAGTTGGAAAGTAGTCAAGTGAGGCGGCTATGGAGATTATTGCTCTCTTTTATTGGCTGCAAATGGCTCGTGATAGTTCCATTCCTTGGTGACCAAGTCATAAAAACAGCAAGTATCTGGTTGACTTCATTTTTAAATTTATATGGTGTAGAATTCATTTAAGGCATAAAATATAGATACATATTTTAATTTATGATAAATAAATACTTTAATTTTAAGAAAAACACATTTATATAGTATATTTTAATTTGTTTTTGTTGCGCCTCATTGATACTCGATTTCGACGTGATATAAAAAGTTAAAAAGTATCCAGATATAAGTTAGAATGTTTAACCGGACGGTACATACAAGTTCATCAGGGTTACATCCTTAATAGTGTGTAATAATCGGTTGAAGTCAAACTAAGATGTCTATTTATAAATTATGTCTTCATTAAAAAGAAAACTGCTCCTATCAAGAATTCGAGTTTGTTTCATTGGCATGGCTCGAACCCGATCACAACCTCCGAAACCTCTGATTAAGAGTGAAACATAAACTTTTTGTTTTTGTGATGCTTTACACGGTTTCTAGGCCAAAGAAAGTTCCAGAAGGTTTCTTATCTGACTCCTCCATTTTCAATGGTCAAATTAATTCCAAGATTATTAATAATATAAAAAGGCCACATCTCCATGATCTAGAAACTATGCAATCTAGGAAAACCTCAAAAAAAAAAAAAATTAATTCTCTTTAGCTTCAAATATTTTCATATTTTTTTTTCTATTTCGAGGCAATGGAATCTGATTCATCTTCTAATCTTGAGAATTTGAAATTGAGTAACAAATTAGAAGATGACATAATAACTCTGAGGTTACTAGAGCTAACAGATGTTGATGATTTTATGGAATGGCTCGGTGATGACAACGTTAGTAAATTCTGTTCATGGGACACTTTCAAATCCAAAGAAGATGCAATATCATACGTAGTTGATGTTGCAATTCCACATCCATGGTTCAAAGCAATTTGCTTAAATGGCAAACCAATTGGTACAATTTCAGTTTCACCTTTTTATGGTACTAATAAATGTAGAGGTGAACTTGGTTATGTGATAGCATCAAAGTATTGGGGCAAAGGGATTGCTACCAAAGCAGTGAAGATGGCGGTGTCCGCCATCTTCGTAGAGTGGCCTCACTTAGAGAGACTTGAAGCTGTGGTGGATGTTGATAATCCAGGATCACAAAGGGTGTTGGAAAAAGTTGGTTTTAATAAAGAAGGTGTTTTGAGGAAGTATTATTTACTTAAAGGGAAAACAAAAGATATTGTTATGTTTAGTATTTTATCTAGTGATCAATAAGTTACCAAAAGAAAAAAGAAGGAAAATTCATGGACCGGCCCTATCATTTGTACCCATAGGAATTACGAGATCAACCTAAGGATGTCTTTGGCATGCAGTGGTTACGGACCGACCATAGAAACCTATTAGCTATTTTATGTAAGTAAGTTTGTAAAATTTTAATTAATTAATTAATTTCTTATCAAGCATAAGAATGTTTTGAGTGTGTTGAGAAATTAAATATTTCTTGAATGTTGAGGAGTCCATTTTTAGTTTTTAGCTATGATTTCCTCTTATTGACTCTGTTATCAGAAAGCTAGTGATTGATTTGTGTATTTTTAGGTTAGTTTTAATATTTAAAATAATTTATATAGCTATGTTTTTTCTCTTTTTATTACTTTCTCTGTCTCAATTTATGTGGCGTAAAACAATATAACCACTCTTCCTTCACCATCTTCGATTTCTATTTCTCCTATCAATCCGGTCACCTTGAGAAAATCTACCAAGACCCCTCCATACTTAGAAGGTTACATTCTAACTCTGATTTCTGATTTACAGAACCTTCCGAAATTTTCAAACATGAACTATGTGAAGAACTTCTATAGTACTCTTTAACATCATGAAATTATTGGAATATACTCCCTCCGTCCAACAAAATTTGTTCACTATTAACTTGACACACACCATAAGAAACAATAAATAATAAGGATATAATATTATTATAGTACCCTTTGAATATATTAAATTTAATGTTTTGAAAAATATATTAGATATTGAATAGTATTTAATAGCAAGAACAAAATAGACATACGAGGGTAAATTATTTCTTGATTTTTCAAACTGGACAACTATTTTTAGTATAATGAACAAGTAAAGATGGACGGATATAGTAGTATTCCTACACCCCAATGTAAGTGTCTTACTTTCTATTTCCGATTATCCAAGAAAAAAAATGTCTCTTTTTATATTTAGTAAATTTTTCAATTTAAATATTCTATCCGACAGTAAGATTCAAATTTTTTCTATATTTCTTAAACTTTGTGTCTAGTCAAACTAAGACATTTGAATTGAAAGGTAAAAGAGTAATAGATAGATATTGAACTAAAAACAACATCTTGATTAATTTAGTACTTTTGATGGATTCTCCAAGAAAAGCTGTACAGTCAGACAATGCAAGTTTATGTTTTTTTTTGGTTGTTGTTTGCATATGACCCATTATAAGAACAATAAAGACCTATCAATTTCCTCGAAACATTATTTATCCTTCATGTTATTAGGTTAATATAATGTTTCAGCTTTGTCATGTTTCACTTCCCTAATCTTACTCGTCTTAACGAAGAGTTGCCAATGAAATTCGATAGGATATTATTATTCTACACAATCTAAGTGATAGTTGATTATCTTAACTGGTCTCCTACGTGAAACAAGTTTTCTAACGTGTTTCAATAAAACAGTAATAAAAATACACCGTTTTAAAGTTGTAAAAACAACTATGGGTAAAAACACCTCTCAACAGGAAAGACTCCTCTTTTTATCCGAACTGTTTCAATAATAATTTAAAGTTGGAGTAGGAAATCCTAAATTGTTTAAGATTTATATAATTAATACATAATTAAAATTTATTTGTCCTAGTTCACATAAAATAGATTTTCTAGTCCTGGCTTTAATTTAGTTCTTATTATCATAAATAGGAATGCTAGTTATTCTTCTATATACAGAAATATATAGAGAACTTGAAGTAACATTCAAGAACTTACGAGACGAACTCTGCTTATACTTTGTGCTATAACTAGCTGTTGCATCTAAGCTTGAGCAAAAAAGAAGATGAAGAATGAATCAGACATAATAAGTCTCCGGTTATTGGATCAAACAGATGTTGTTGATGATTTTATGGAATGGTCTTTGGATGAAAACGTTAGTAATTTCTTTACTCGGGGAACTTTCTTAACCAAAAAAGACGCAAAGAGATACATTACTAAATTTATTGTAACACATCCATGGTTCAGAGCAATTTGCTTAAATGGCAAGCCAATTGGTTATATTTGTGTATCACCTGATGTGGGAAGTGATAGATTCAAGGGTGAAATTGGATATGTGTTATCATCAAAGTACTGGGGCAAAGGGATCGCCACCAAGGCTGTGAAGATGGTGGCGGCCACCATCTTCGTAGAATGGCCACACTTGGTCAGGCTTGAGGGTATGGTGAATATTGATAACATAAGATCACAAAGGGTGTTGGAGAAGGCTGGTTTTACAAGGGAAGGTGTTTTGAGGAAATATTATATTTTTAAAAGGAAACTAAGTGATCTTGTTATGTTTAGTCTTTTATCTACTGATCAACTTACTTGAGCCGAGGTCTATTTACCTTCATGTCTAAATAGGATTTATAGTCAAAATTTTATAGGGTATGAATAGGTTTTCTAGTATCTAACTAAAATAAGTATTGTATTATGGAAAATTATGAATAAATTATCTTTTTTTCCATTCACAATTAATTTTCATGTATCAGTAGAAATTTCATCTATCATATTCTTCAATGGAATCTGAAGAATTGCCAATGAAGATATTTTATAAAATATAACTTTCAGGGTTCTGACTTGTGTCTTTCGGCAACAACCTAGGTAGAGGTAAGGTTTGCATACACTGTACCCTCCACAGATTCCATTGGACTTGACGTTGTTGTTATTATGGGATGGAGACATGGTAAAGATTCCCTAAATAAGATCTCAAAGAATGAATGATTTAAAGAATTTCTACCATAGTGTTGAATTTTTTCAAACTTGATGGCTTTATTGTAATGCAATAGATGTTGTTCTGAAAACATCTTAGTTACAATTTAGAACTTGATAAATTCTCAAAGAAAAGTTGGATAGTATTGGCTTATTGCTTGAGGCAGCTAATTAAGTACACTCTTTGGAATCTCTTTGTTTGGTACGTTGATTTTAAACTAACGATATGTAGAATTTACCAAAGTGTCATTTATTTTTATGATCTTAAACATGCCACTACTAATAAAAGAGACATTTAGGGTGTGTTTGGTATGAAGGAAAATGTTTTCCTAGAAAATAAGTTGATTTTTGACTTATTTTCTCATGTTTGGTTGGTGAGTAGAAAATATTTTCCAGAAAAGATTTTTAGTGTTTGATTTATGAATGAAAAATATTTTTGAGAAATATCTTTTATTTTAACTAGAGTAGAAAATAATTTTTGAAATTGAAAATATTTTTTAAAAACAAACTTAAATTTTTTTT